>NC_051218.1:5127500-5132500 GCF_015220715.1 Pygocentrus nattereri
TGAATTCTCTTTCAATCATTGGATTAATAAACTTGGGAAGGGGTCCGAAGCACAACACATGCTACAACATATTCTTCTGCATGTCACATGCAGTTACACATTTCCACCAGAGAGGTCTCCAAATCCCCAAAGCATACATAGTGTAGCTTTAATATCACACAAATGTTCCATGGGACTTTGTATATAAATACTTTGCGTTCAAAAACAGTACATTTGAGGCAAGTCGGGGAGGCATATGAGTGAATATCATTGAGACATTCCTTGAATGAATTACAAATCACGCCCACCAAACAAGTGAAATGTCGGCATTAACAGGTCAAATAACTCTTACGAACTCCAAAATAAACATGACAAACCTTTTACTGACTGAATTTAAATACTTCATCTACCAAGCGTGGGCTAGAGGGATACAAAGCCCCCCAAGCACTGGGCTGTGGAGCAGTGGAACTGTGTTCTCTGGAGTAATGGAGCTCCATCCAATCCTTTGGGATGAGCTGGGGATCTAGAACTGACCATCCAATATCAGTACCTGACCTCACTAATGCTCAATCAGATCCTCACAGCAATGTTCCAACATCTAGTGTTAAGCCTTCCCAGAAGAGCAGAAGCTGTTCCTGCAGCAAAAGAGGACAAACTCACTATTAATACCCTTCAGTTCAGAAGAAGTTGATGTTGGATGAGAAAAACTGTCAAACTATTAACTACTAACAGTTATTTTGTATATCATGGTACTGGTATTGTTTGCATAGTGGACAATATCATGAAATAGATGTGAATTCATATCTGCTTCACGTAAGTTGAGGTGGTGTGTTGTGTACAGTGTCATTTGGAAGGTCATGTGTGTGTGTGGGTGTGTGGGTGTGTGTGTTTCCTGTCAATTACAGCAGATCAGCTCCTACTGCACGAGGTACAAATACACTAAGACTCAAAGCTCCTCCTAAACAGACATTAAAGCCCAGACAAAACAGGTCAGACTGAATCACTGACCCAGGATCAGCATGGCTCCTCCGCATTATGGTAATGCAGTTATAAACACAGCTGTCATTGGCCTGTCCATGCTCCGCCCACAGATGTGTTCTGTGGTAGCTGCTCTTGCAAGGATGGACAGTGTTTACAGAATGGTGTGAAAACTAAAAAGTAAACAGTTCGGTTCTACTTCTTTTCTCCTTATTAGATTTTTTGCAATAGTATGTAAAACATTGACTTAGCATCTCACAATAATTTTGATGTACCATGTCAAAATAATGAATTAATATCTCATAACAATGACTTATTTCCCCAAAATACTGATTAACCATTTTGAAATAATTGTTTACTATCTCACAAATGTAGGTATTGTGATATAAACCGAGTCTGTTCTACAGTTTCTCATTAGACTGAATGAATAACCGACTCTAAATGTAGGTATTGTGATATAAACCGAGTCTGTTCTACAGTTTCTCATTAGACTGAATGAATAACCGACTCTAAATGTAGGTATTGTGATATAAACCGAGTCTGTTCTACAGTTTCTCATTAGGCTGAATGAATAACCGACTCTAAATGTAGGTATTGTGATATAAACCGAGTCCGTTCTACAGTTTCTCGTTAGGCTGAATGAATAACCGACTCTAAATGTAGGTATTGTGATATAAACCGAGTCTGTTCTACAGTTTCTCATTAGACTGAATGAATAACCGACTCTAAATGTAGGTATTGTGATATAAACCGAGTCTGTTCTACAGTTTCTCATTAGGCTGAATGAATAACCGACTCTAAATGTAGGTATTGTGATATAAACCGAGTCTGTTCTACAGTTTCTCATTAGACTGAATGAATAACCGACTCTAAATGTAGGTATTGTGATATAAACCGAGTCCGTTCTACAGTTTCTCATTAGACTGAATGAATAACCGACTCTAAATGTAGGTATTGTGATATAAACCGAGTCTGTTCTACAGTTTCTCATTAGACTGAATGAATAACCGACTCTAAATGTAGGTATTGTGATATAAACCGAGTCTGTTCTACAGTTTCTCATTAGACTGAATGAATAACCGACTCTAAATGTAGGTATTGTGATATAAACCGAGTCCGTTCTACAGTTTCTCGTTAGGCTGAATGAATAACCGACTCTAAATGTAGGTATTGTGATATAAACTGAGTCTGTTCTACAGTTTCTCATTAGGCTGAATGAATAACCGACTCTAAATGTAGGTATTGTGATATAAACCGAGTCCGTTCTACAGTTTCTCATTAGGCTGAATGAATAACCGACTCTAAATGTAGGTATTGTGATATAAACTGAGTCTGTTCTACAGTTTCTCATTAGGCTGAATGAATAACCGACTCTAAATGTAGGTATTGTGATATAAACCGAGTCCGTTCTACAGTTTCTCGTTAGGCTGAATGAATAACCGACTCTAAATGTAGGTATTGTGATATAAACCGAGTCCGTTCTACAGTTTCTCATTAGACTGAATGAATAACCGACTCTAAATGTAGGTATTGTGATATAAACCGAGTCTGTTCTACAGTTTCTCATTAGACTGAATGAATAACTGACTCTAAATGTAGGTATTGTGATATAAACCGAGTCCGTTCTACAGTTTCTCGTTAGGCTGAATGAATAACCGACTCTAAATGTAGGTATTGTGATATAAACTGAGTCTTTATTGAGTATTGATAGGTCAATTGATCCTAGATCAGCAGGTATCACACACAAACAGGCCCATTTCTCGTTCACACGGCCTTGCGTTGGCAGGCGAATCTCTGTATTCGTTTGAAGCAAGCTGTGCGAGCTCCACTTTGGCTAGCAGAGCCGCTTCAGCTGAATCTCGCCACTTCAGCTCCAGCCTGCTGTTCACTTGATTAGCATTAGTGCAGGACGGGGGAGTTTATGAGCACGGCTGGGCATGCAGAGCGTGGGAGTGAGAGAAAGAGAGAGAGAGAAAGAGAGATAGAGCGAGAGCAAATGCAGAGGAGGTTGTGAAGCACGACAGGTGTCTCCTTAGGAAGGGAGCGTTTTTGTTAAGCGCTCTAAACACATGAACACAGGAAATGAGGCTGTTTGACTATGAATGTCCAAAAACTAAGACTAATGAAGGGGGGCTGAGTGTGTATTTGTGTGTAGGTGAATGTGTGTGTGTGTATGTGTGTGTGTAGGTGTATGTATGTATGTATGTGTATGTATGTATGTATGTGTGTGTGTGTGTGTGTGTGTGTGTGTGTGTGTGTGAAAGTAGAAAGTCTTAAATAATATAAATATTATAGGCCAGTGCATCTCATTCTGTTGCTTTTCAATGGACATTATACAAGCTGCATGTGTGGAATTGAACCCCTGTGTAAGCAATAGATGTTAATAGACCTTAAAATAAATGAATTCACTAAGTAGCAGGACTGTCTGAATACTTTTGGACCCAGTGTAGATAGATACACAGACAGACAGACAGACAGACAGACAGACAGACAGACAGATAGATAGATAGATACATAGATAGATAGATAGATAGATAGATAGATAGATAGATAGATATGGCGTCAGTGCCCCTCTCGTCGCTGGGGTGGTTCCCTCAAGGCTCCATCTCAGTACCTTCAGTCAGGGATCATAACTGAACCATAATCCACTGAAATGATCTGTTCTAAGCTGTTCTGACTCCACACACCCCGCCTCGCCTCCAGGCTTTTACTCTACTGTTCTGTTTTAAAACATTCGGTTATGTAAAGGAACAAATACCAACTTTTCACCTGGAGAAACTGATGTAAGCTTCACCATCAGACCTTAAAACCACTGTAGAACCTCTGAGGGAACACTGTTTGTACCTTGATGAACGAAAAGTGTACCTTTATTTTATATTTGGGACCGAATTTCTGGCTTCGCTGCTCCACACAAACATAACTAGATGGCTAAAATGACTCTCCTTACTCTGGAATAGAAAAGCTTTACCCGGACAAAGTTGATAAAACAGGCTGTGATCCTTACACCAGGAGTTTCCCCCTGAACTCCTGGTCCCACTTAAACTGGCGGAAAAGCTACCAAATTAGTTTTCCTGATTTTTATATTGATCTCATACTCAGACCACCTCCCTGTTCTGGAGAGTCACAGCATTTAACAGCACAGAAGCCCACCGGCTCTTCACGTCAGGGTGGGTAAAGGATCCCATGGTGTTGAATAAAGAGGAGATAAACTCTCTGATCATAGGAGGGAGATTAACACAGATGTGATCAATGCAGGTCTTTAGATCACTTTAGCTGATGTTATCAGCTGAGAGATAAACAGTCGTCCCCCTAACGGAGCTGCAGACCCCCAGTACAACTTTACTCTGTGTTTCTGATTTAAATGGAGAAACATTAGACGTGGGTCGAGAAACGACGTCGTGTTTCGACAGATGTGATTCTGTAAGTTTGCTGGTGCGGTTAGTTCAGAGTTCAGCTCCAGTCCTGAAACCCCTGCCCTGCATAACTGTGGCCTCCCTGATTACAATTCCTGATATTATTAGCTGATTAATGCCTTCTGGAGCTGAACGAGGTGTGAAGAACAGAGAGAAACACTGAACTATGCAGTGCAGCGGCTCCAAACCTGGAGTGAAAACACTGAATTAAAGGTCTGTGTGCCTCTTGTCTCTTGGCTTCTGTCGCACCCTGCAGGTAAATCATTCACAAAACAGCCAATTGAAGTCATCATGCAGTGCAGTCACTCCCTGATTCAGTCCTCAAAATGACGCCAACTATACGTGTGACATCACACAAAGCATGAGACTAGTATCTTTGCATGCTGAAATGGTTCTCCAGATCAATGGCAGATTTTGAAAAGGGTTCCATAAAGCAGCAAAAAGGGTGCTACTGTTGTTACAATGCCATTTTGGTAGGAACCCTAGTCTCTGTGCAAGTTCGCCACATTGTGGATCTCGAATATGACCTTAATATGACCTTAATTAATCAGCATTTAAGGCCTGTGGTCAGAACGGTGGCCAACGAGCGTTTCTGGGACTGGAATTCATCAGAAAATCATGCTTTGTAAC
>NC_051218.1:5137500-5157500 GCF_015220715.1 Pygocentrus nattereri
ATTTTTATCAGTTTACCAGTTGATGTTCAACTCTGGCGCCTGTTAGCACAACTTACTCGATTAATCAGAAACCTAAAACCTTTGTTTAGAAGGTCTGAGGTTGGCCAGGATAATCAACAAATTTGTAGGCATGACGTCTTCTGATGATGACACTTTTCCAAAACACCATGTGAGGAGCAGGACCATAGCGGATTTAGCTGTACGTGAACCTAACCTTGTGGTGATCCTACTGCTCATAGTTTTATGTATTTTCTTTATAATGGATTCTCTGTAGTGGAGCCCCTGTCCTCTTAGCTGTGGTCCCGTCTGAGAGAGCAACGTGGTTTCCTTTTACTGGAGAACAAGAGTTTGGTTCACCTGGTGAGAGAGCAGCAGGGCACAGCGGTTAACACACCTACATATTAGCAGCAGTGAATCATTTAATCCCCCCACCAAATATCCCACCATAATGATGAGAATAAGAAAAACGATGCTACACAGTATCAGTGACCAACTAATGACCAACCCATCAGTGCAGGTTCAGGCACTGTTTTTCCTCTGCGCTTTTCAGATTCCAGTTCCTGACTCACCGTTTCTAAAAACAGAATGAAATGCATAAATTGTAGTCTAACTGAACTCAGAAATGCCTTAAAGGGTTTTACGAAAGTGCAGCAACCTGAATGTGTTGCTAACAGTGTCTATGTTTACATGCAAAGATTATGGATTAAGGATTAAGACCGAGGTTTTTACGCTCACTCTACTCAACAGTCTGATGGAAAATCTCCATTTACATGCTCACTAAAAGTAATCAGATCCAAAATTACGTGAATGCATAGAGAACTTAGGGTAAGCGTTACCATGACGATGAGCATCACGTGAGTCCAGGCAGAGTGAGACGAGTGTTCAGCCAGCAGACTCAGGAAAACGTCCCACACATGTCCTTATTAAAGAAGGCCGAGAGGAAGGCGTCGTGTTCTGTGACACATAAGCTAGACGTCTGTCCCACCGCCGTCTTTTAAAGATCAAAAATTTCGTCTCCTCTGCAGACCAGTTTCTGCTCTGCCGTGTCGAACTGTATAAACTTTCGCTATGACGTGACACACATGCAGACAGACTTAAACATTCCGATAGGGAATGTAATCAGATTACACTGATATTATTCTTCTATTTAACAGATTATTTACAGGAATACCCAACTCATTCAATCAGATAGAAATTGTATTCCGAATGGCTTCAGTCGGACTAGTCTATTCCGATTCAGGTGTATACATGGACGTATTATTCCGACTGAGCTATTAGTTGGATTATTAACAGATTACTAGGCTGCATATAAAGTGGCTAGTGACCGTAATTCTCAGAACAAGCTGCTGCATAGCTGAGTCTCCAAGCGACCTTGGGTTTGTGAAAGGCGCTATATAAATGTAATTTATTATTATTATTATTATCTCCATGTCGCGTTATCTCTGTGGGGTCCCAAGTCCAAGATGGTGTTTAAAGGATGGCGTTTAAAACACAATTAATGATGACTAACTGGTTTATAACAAGGTTATACATTACAGATCTTTTAAATGGGATTATCATTTAACTCTTGCTGGTCTATGATGGCAGAAAACAGATGAAAGGGCTGCTGCTATAGATTTTTTAGTAATGGTCTAATCTATGCATTGTTTTACCGAAGCATCTTTTAAGCAACTAACCCTGAATATGCAAATGAGCACAATAACCTGCTTGTATATAATGTCAAATAAGCTGATGCTGAAAGGTTTTGTATCTGCATAAGACACTCACCTCATTTGACCCCAGCTGTGTGTCCCAGCATAAGCACACACGTCTTGGGTTTTAGTTATGGGGTATAATTCGGCTCAGCTGTTGGGCAGATTCCAGGGTCATTCTGCTCCCAACTCGCTCACATTTGTGGGAGATATGTAGATGTGGAGTCGTGTGGGAGGAATTTCTCTGTGTTTTAAATGCCAACTTCATCGTGACTTTTGTCTTGCAGAGGGTTTTCTAACGATCTCAGCTTCACGTTGTTTACTCAGCACATGCAAAGCCTTTGTGGTGACCCGAAGTCGGTCCTCCTCTCCTCGCTCACACACTGGTCACTAACTGCTTCACTCAAAATGCAAACGTTGCTCGTAATGAATGAAAACAGCTACAGGTCAGTTAGCATCATCCGCTCTCCTATACTATTAGCCACATTAGCATATTAGGGTATGATGTTTCTTTAAGGAGTGGTTCAGTCTGGACTGTTAACAGTGAATTTAGCCACTTAGGAATAACACTAGTAATTAAGAGACCCTTATTAGTCCCACAACAGGGAAATTTCACCTCCACATTTAACCCATCCGTGAAGTGAAACACCACATACACACTAGTGAGCACACACACACTAGAGGGCCGTGAGCACACTTGCCCGGAGCGGTGGGCAGCCCAATCCACAGCACCTGGGGAGCAGTTAGGGGTTAGGTGTCTTGCTCAAGGACACCTCAGTCATGTGCTGTCGGCTCTGGGGATCAAACCGGTGACCTCCCGGGCACAAGGCTGGTTCCCTAACCTCCAGCCCATGACTGCCCCCACTGACAATACTGCGACTATTACTAATAATCTTTTTCATTATGGCACAATTTTAATAAGGATGCATCTTCAAAGACAGTGGTTTGTGAACACTCAAAGAACCATGCATGGTTGAAAGGTTGTTTGCATGGTGAAATGGTTCTTGAGATGTTGTATATCGCTGCTGACAGAAGAAAACCTCCTATCTTCATATTTGTCAGTTTTTTGCTTCTTTGTTTGGTTTCCTCCTGGTTCTGCCCCCTTGTTTCTTGTCTCCGCCCTTGATTGTTCCCACCTGTTTTCCACCTGTGTCCTGTTGTCCCTCGTTAGCCCTCTTGTTTTTAAGCCCTGTGTTTTCCCTAGTCTAGTGCTGGTCTTTGTTTGAGCCGTTTAATGTTTGAAGTATATGTATTGTCTGTGCTGTTGGAGCTTTGCAGTGTTTGATTTGTTTGACGCGTATCTCCGAGTCCGGACCCGGACGCTGTCTTGTGCGGACCTGGACCTATAACCGATAAACTAGAGAAACCTGACAATAAATGTTGAAATGTGACTGAACTGGACTTTATTTGATCTGATATTCAGTTCTTGACTGTGGAAGATGTTAATATACTTGCTAGGCTACTTCAGTAAACAGTATATGGCACTGAGTCATGATGCAAGTTGGACATGATGTTCTGGATCTTTGCTTGAGGACATTTTCTCTAACTGGACCTTATTGAAAGATCCCTGTTCTAAATAGTATTTGTTCTAAGGAAGTCCTTGTCTTTACTGAAGAACCCTTGTAGAACCAATTATTTAAAGAGTGTAACGTTACGGTAGAAAGATAAATGGAATAATACGTAGAAAACGTATATAGAAGAATATGGAAATGAAGAAAACATTGATTAAAACCGGTGATGTGCAAATTGGTGTTCACTCACTTCCATTAATTCCCAGCCCCGTTAATGCGTTTTCAGTTGAGCTGTTCTTGTAAGATTTTTCTGAAGTGTTCAAGAATTTGTTGTTGTTATTCTGCTTGATAGGATGTTTTTATGAGATAAGCAGTTGCGTAAGGAGTAGAAAGTCCTTGTGTTTACGTCCACAGCGGCGAACCCATCAAGCCTCAGCCTGACTCAGATAACCGAGTCAGTTGATCTGGGTTCATTTTGATGAGAACCGTGTCTGCCAATCAGCGGGAACGTGAGGCTGAGTTACGGCCGTGGCAGCGGTAATCCAAAACTGATGTTTTAACAGATCGTCTGAAGGGAGCCGCGCATGCACACGTGCGCATGCACTCGCTGGTTAAATGTTTGTGTGTGTGAGGGGGAAAGTACCGGCTGCAGGCGGAGAAAAGGCGGCCGTATTTAGTGTTTTGTTGGTTTTGGCTTGTGTTGAGTTCAGCTCAGCACATTGCTGTCTGCTGAAGTCAGCCCTCCGCATGATACACTTCTCTGATTCACGAGAAAAGTCAGACAGCGCTCTCGTTCAAGAGCCCGTCCTCCTAGTCTAAACATCAACGGAAACACACTCGCACACAAAAACAGCGAGGCAGTCAAAGGAATCCCCAACATCCTTTGTTTGTATTGCCGCAGATAAGTTATCGGTTGTGAAGTGACTTTTTCTTGTTGTCTTCTTCTTTTTCTTTTCACAGCAAGTCTGAAAACAGCTGCTTCTTGTTAACTCTTCCTCCAGACTGACAATTCTGAGAGAGTGAATCATTTACAGTCATCGAACTTCACTTCAAGTTCAAAACATGTGGCGTAGCAGGACGCTGGAACGTACACTCTTTAAAGGTCCCTAAAAATCTTTGCACTGGTATAGAAGAACTGCTTTTTATAGAGTCTATTATTGAAAGGTCCTGTAGAAAAACGAAAAGTGATTCTTCTACTGCATTGGTCCAAAGAAAAGTGTAATTTTACTCGTTAATTCCTCCAAGGCCCAGGTGAAGACTGCCACCCATCTCCCATATGATGGAAAACCTATTTTTTTTAATTAAAGGAGTTCCACAAACATTTCAAAACATTACGTCAGTCCATACTGTTCACAAACGGAAACTAAGGTGTAAAACCAAACGTTTTGCTTTCACTGTTTTTGTGATGTCATGAAAACCAATACTGCGTTCCCATTTTCACTTCATGCTGCATTCGCGTTGGCAGTAGGTGGATGAGGACAAACTAGATTTTGCCGCCGCCAGCAGCATCCGTTCCGACCTGTGGAACGTTCTGCCAAGAGTTCAGTTTTCCCAGCTTTTGCAGTTGACCACACCCGAGAAAGAAACTGGATGTTGATTTTTTTGGGAGCCGTGGATGCCAAAGGTCTCGTTGTTGAATTCTTGGCAAACCCATTTACATTTTACATTTATGGCATTTGGCAGATGCTCTTATCCAGAGATACACAGGTAGGCGAAGTTAGTGTTAGGAGTCTTGCCCAAGGACTCTTATTGGTATACTGTTGCGTCCCATGCAGGGATTGAACCCCAGCCTGCAAGGCAGAGGTGTTACCCACTACACTATACCAACCAATCCAGTATTAAACAACAAAAAGTAAGAGTGCAAATAAGCGTCATCCTGCTTTTTTCTACCTTAAATTAATGTCTACACTGCTAAAGCTCCCCTCTGATAATCATCCTTATTTGCTGATAATGCTTTAATCATGGGCTTCAAATCAAATTGCAGGAAGAATACAGAATATTGGCCCTTTAAATGCATACTGGGACGCCACTGGCTTGACGTTTTCAGTGATTTCTGATGGAGTGGTGTGTGGAATGCGAGTCTACACCAGCCCAAAACACTTTTTGTTGCTTCTGCTAGGAGTTCTTGGCAGCCGTGGGTGCGGATGTGGCAGTAGTGGGTTATAGGAGCAGTCCTAATTGGTTTCAGTTGAGCTTCAGGAGCTGCTGTGCTTAGCATATCTGTTCTTCATAGCTCACAGCAGTGAAGACCGGAGCCAATCGCTGATCCAGGGTCACTTTTATACCCTTCTTATGAGGGGAATACCATTTTATGGAGTGTGTCTTAGTTCAGCATATGGGTCCACATTGGCAGTGGAAAAAGGTGGTGACCAGCGTTATCTGCCAATTGGAAAGAACAAAGCATGTTTATTCAAAGTTGGTTGACCTGCCACGCAGACCAAAGTGAATCAGACCTGTTCTGCCAATTATGTTAAGCTGTAAACTGTGTAAAAAATCTCCTAGAAACACAGCATTTCTCAAAAAAAGTGGTGGCAGAAGTGACATAATAGCACATCTGGTTAGACCAGCGTGAGTGGCAGCATGACTGACCACGTACAGCGGAGCAGAGGACAGCCAGACAGCCTGTGACTCAAATGTGTGTGTTATGTAACTCGCACAGACTGTTTATGATGTGATGATGTGGTTTTGTCATGTTGAGCCACCTTTTACAATTTGCCAGGAAGTGCTGGGGGGCAGTCGTGGGCTGGAGGGTTAGGGTTAGGGTTAGGGGAACTGGCCCTGTGACCGGAAGGTTGCTGGTTCGATCCCCAGTGACTGAGGTGTCCTTGAGCAGGACACCTAACCCCCAATTGCTCCCAGGGCGCTGTGCATAGGGCTGCCCACCGCTCCGGGCAAGTGTGCTCACAGCCCCCTAGTGTGTGTGTATGTGGTGTTTCACTTAAATGCGGAGGTGGAATTTCCCCGGTTGTGGGATTAAAAAAGTGTCACTTAACTTAATTAGTTTCCGCTGTCTCCGTTTACATGCAGTGATCTTTGCCAATCCGATTGAATACGTTCTGATTACAGATTCAGACTGAGGTGTTTATTCTCACTCTGTTCAGCAGTCTGATGAAAAAACTCTGTTGACATGCTCACTACAAGTAATCCGATCCAAAATTACACGCGCAAATAGAGAATCACTTAATGTAGACGTTACCATGACGACGAGCATCACGTGAGTCCAGTCAGAGTGAGATGAGCAGCAGTGAGCAGTGCTTGTTCTTTTAATGACTTTTAAATGATGTCAGACTCAGGAAAACATCTTTCACAAGTACACACACCGATCAGGCGTAACATTCTGACCACCTCCTTGTTTCTACGCTCATTGTCCATTTTATCAGCTCCACTTACTGTATAGCTGCACTTTGTAGTTCTACAGTTACAGACTGTAGTCCATCTGTTTCTCTGATACTTTGTTACCCTGTTCTTCAGTGGTCATGACCCCCATGGACCCTCACAGAACAGGTACTATTTGGGTGGTGGATCATTCTCAGCACTGCTTTAACACTGTTGTGGTGGTGGTATATTAGTGTGTGTTGTCCTGGTGCGAGTGGATCAGACACCGGTTGGGTGCTGCTGGGGTTTTTAAGCACTGTGTCCTCTAGTCCTTCATCAGTGGTTACAGGACGCTGGTTGGTGGACTGTTCTCAGTCCTGCAGCGACACTGAGGTGTTTAAAAACTCCAGCAGCACCGCTGTGTCTGATCTACTCAGACCAGCACAATAAGCACTAACACACTAGCACCATGTCAGTTTTACTGCAGTGCTGAGAATGATCCCCCACCCAAATAGTACCTGCTCTGAGAGGGTCCATGGGGGTCCTGACCACTGAAAAACAGGGTAAAAGGGGGTAACAAAGTGTCAGAGAAACAGATGGACTACAGTCTGTAACTGTAGAACTACAAAGTGAAACTATACAGTAAGTGGAGCTGATCAAATGGACAGTGAGCGTAGAAACAAGGAGGTGGTCAGAATGTTATGCCTGATCAGTGTATTAAAGAAGGCCGAGAGGAAGACGTCGTGTTCGGAGACACATAAGCTGGACGTCCGTCCCACCACCGTCTTTTAAAGACCAGAGCATAAACTTCGTCTCCTCTGCAGACCAGTTTCTGCTTTGCCATGTTGAACGGTATAAACTCTCACTATGACGTGATGCACATGTAGAACGGACTTAAACGTTCCGATAGGGAAAGTAATCAGATTCAGGCGTTTACACTGATATTATTCTTCTATTTAATGGATTATTTACAGGACTTCCTACCTCGATCAGTTGGATGGAAAATGGTTTTGAATGGCTTCAGTTGGTCTAGTCTACTCTAAGTGAGGTGTCCACATGAACATATTCTATTCTGATTCAGCTGTTAGTTGGATAGATAACGGATTATCAGGCTACACGTCAAGGTTGCTATTGTGTTGAAATTCGCTGTGTGTAATTAAAGAATATAGAACTGCACAGATATAGATTAAAACGGTCTGTTTTAACTGAAGCCCTCGAGGGTGCCAGCATTATTTGTCTTAACTGCAGAAAACAATCCTGACTCGCCCAAAATGAGGCTTGATGATAATCAGGTGTGATTTTCACTGAGCTGCGTCTAATAAATGTTCTGCTGATGCTGGAAGACTGAAGTTGAACAAAACTGCTTTAGGGGGTGTTTAGTCTCCTTTTCAGACTCTCTCAAGCGCATTTCTTATCATTGTCGTCTGTGGAGCAACGACTGAAAACGCTCCCGTACCCTCTAGCGGTTTTAAACCATGCACTTACGTTGAAAGCCCTGCCAGCTTTTCCTCTGTTTGCCATGGAAAAACACGACACATCATCACAGCCGAGCGGTCAATATCGAGAACGTGCTCACTGTAGTCACCTAGTTTTGGCTGTTCAACACCAAAAGCTGTACAGGAAGTCAACACGAAGATGAACTCAAATCTAACTTTAAAAAAATTGTTTTAATTCAGCGTATATTTTTTATGAGATGTTTTTTAAATGTTTGCGGCTCATCTCTGTCTTATATTCTCTCAAACAGCTTTCTGTTTAATTATTTGTCAGTCAAATGTGTTTAATTCACCCCATTAAGAAGCGCATGCTGCTTCTTTTTAGGCATGAAATGCACTTAATGTAAATGTTAATACTTAAATTAAAGGATTTAAATATTTGGCTTCTCTGACAGAAGGATAGCAGCAAGAGTGAAAGGGAAGGTTTACAAGACAGCAGTGCGTCCTGCTATGATGTTTGGTTTGGAGACTGTGGCTCTGTCTAAAAGACAGGAGGCTGAGCTGGAGGTGGCGGAGATGAAGATGCTGAGATTTTCGTTGGGAGTGACGAGGCTGGACAAGATTAGAAATGAGCAGATCAGAGCGACAGTGAAGGTGGAGCAGTTTGGAGATAAAGCCAGAGAGGCCAGGTTGAGATGGTTTGGACATGTGTTGAGGAGGAATAGTGGATATATTGGGCAAAGAATGTTGGAGATGGAGCTGCCGGGCAGAAGGAGAAGAGGTAGACCTCAGAGAAGGTTTATGGATGTAGTGAAGGTGGACATGGAGATGGTTGGTGTGAAAGTAGAGGATGCAGTGGATAGGGCAAGATGGAGGCAGATGATCTGCTGTGGCGACCCCTAAAGGGAGCAGCTGAAAGAAGAAGAAGAAGTCTTCTCTGCAGACCAGTTTCTGCTCCTGCCACGTTGAACATTAGAAACTTTCACTATGACGCGACACACGTGCACAGAAAGTACTTAAATTTTCAGGTTGGGAATGTAATCGGATACAGGCATTTACACGGCTGTTATTCTTCTATTATTGACAGGATTACGCACCTTGTTAGTCAGATAGGAATTCGAATTGGCTTCAGTCACACTAGTCTAGTCAGATTGAGGTGTTTACATAGACGTGTTTTATTCTGATGGAGCTATTATTCGGATTATTGATGGATTATTAGGCTGCATGTAAATGTGGCTATTGAAAGTGAATCCTGTTCCACACTATATAAAATATATCCTGAATTATCAGCGTAGGTTTTAAAACGTCAGTAATACTGTTATATAATTTTGTTGTATTTTTCAGGCAGACGTTGGTAATTAGCTACTGTGTGGAAATCGGCTCTGTGCTTCGACTGGAACCTGTCGCCACGAAATCTTCAACTTGTTTGTGTAAAACGGCTGTGAATGATGAACCCTCTAATAAACACGTTCATCCCTGACCTCCGTTTGACCTTTGATCTCCTTTCTAGCCCCTGCAAAGAGAAGTGACAACAGGCCCAGTGGACGAGGGATTAGGGTCAGATGTCATGCCGCCGACCTCTGCCCCTGCTTGCCAAGACCTGCCAATCAAAGTGCATACTGGGAAACCTGGAAAAGGTGAGTGTCAGAATGTTACACCAGCACACCACTCCGGTCCACAAATACCCTCGGCTGTGTCATCTGAAGGGGAAGGCCAGGGTCCGGGGTTCAGCTGAACAGCCTGACAGGAAGAGGCAGGGCTCTTCATTAGAGAGACGCTCAGAAACTGAAACATGAAACCACATGTGAGGGAGCTTTTGGTATGTCTCGACTGATTCTTCCCTCAAATGTGGTTTCTAGGAACAGTGAGAGGAATGTGTGTGTCTTAAGAGCCTGAAGATCCAAATAGCTCTGATTTTAGTCTCAAGTCATTTTGGTCTGGATAGCCCACTTTAGTCCCCTATAGATCATCTACATACGTATTGTTAGGCTTAGACTTAGACAGACTTTGTCGTTCAAATTTACACTGTACAGTGTGCATTTGAACGAAATTACGTTGCAGTGGCTCCGAGTAGACCGGGGAGGAAAGAAAAAAAAAGTAATACAATATAGTGCGAAGTACAATGTAGTGCAAAGTGTAGTGCATATGTAAACAATGTTAGCAAACTATCTGTTGAAACTAAACAGTGGTGGGGTCAGAGTTAAGATTTGGACCAGGGTGGGGGTTGGGGTTGGATTGAGGTGAAGGTTAGGGTTAGAATTAAAGTTAAAAGTTATAGTCAGTTTAGTAGATATTTAGTTGAATGTAACTTGAAAGTAAATTAATTATCCACAAAGCATCTAAAGTGGGCTATCCAGACAAAATATTACTGCTTTTTTCCCAAATGCAAAATTGTTTATAGATCAAAGAGCATAAATTACCATAATTTTACATTACATTATTGTCAAAAAAATACTTTTCTACAGGCAGAATTTGCTTATTGCCAGTTTACTACACTGATTACTGTAACGAGGAGCGAGGTTGCGGACGCATGTGCGGAGATAAGCGACTTTTATTGTGGACAAATCCAA
This sequence comes from Pygocentrus nattereri, assembly GCF_015220715.1. Classification (NCBI taxonomy): domain Eukaryota; kingdom Metazoa; phylum Chordata; class Actinopteri; order Characiformes; family Serrasalmidae; genus Pygocentrus; species Pygocentrus nattereri. Next base: position 5,148,021 of record NC_051218.1, read on the forward strand.
AATCAGGGTCATAACGGTCCAAAGTCAGATGGCCAACACGAAGAGATCTAAAGTCAGACATGACAGACACACCAGAATCAAGCAAGCACCATCAAACATCCAAACATTACAAACAACAAAGACCAGCGACAACTAGTGGCCTACACAAAGCTTAAATAATCATAGGGTAAGTGAGGCACAGGTGGGAACACAGGTGGAAATAATCAGGGGCCGAGTCACTAAACAAGGGGGCTGGACTACAAAACCAAAACAAAACACGAACACATGGACAGGACTGGGAGTTACAGCACAGCAACAACTAAGTTCTTGGAAACTTTTGGAAGAGCTTTCTATTAATATTAAAGGGCTCATATCATGGAAAATGGAATTTTCTTTGCTGTTTTGAAATAGGAGTTTGGCCAAGTTTAAAACATACCCAGTCTGTACAGTCCATCTACAAAAACCAAGTTGCAAAAATAGCTCATTTAGAATTGATTGTTTTGATGTTGTCAAAAAGATCAATTACTTACCTGTATCCACTTATTCAGACTACACAAATTTAGCCCCGCCCATTGATACTGATGCTGCGAGGAGTGTTTTAACCTGAAATGCTTTTTGAATGAGGCACAAAAAAGGGCAGCCAATCAGAACAGATGTCATTTACATGTCGCTTTTGTCGACAAAATCTATATCAAATCTACAAGTTGGTAACTTTACAGGAGAAGGAAAAAAAACTACTTTACTTTTAATGTAAGTCAATGGAACCAGAAGTTTTTCCAAGTCATTTTGGGCCGTTTCTTTTGCTCTGGTCATCAAGAAAGTCACATACAATATAAAGACCAACAGGTATTTTCAAATTAGGTCAAAAACTGAAAAACAAGAAAAACGAGGTTTTCGTTCGACAGCAGGCGCAGTAACAGCTTGTTTAATTGTAAGTGCTCTATTAATAATTGTAAGTTATTAACATATTTTATTCTTGGGGTCAGTTTGACCAGGAATTGAGTCCTCTGGGAAATATCCAAGTTTTGGTGGGAATTCTGTTTTCCCCTCCCCATGTGGTGTGAACTATCACTGGTTCTCACACTAATATGAATGTGGTTATGTTACGTTCGAGTTCTAAAACAGAGATACGTGTTTATTTTTTATGCATATTATAGTGTCTTCAGTATCATCCAAAACACCCCAAACAAATGTGTGTAAAACATTGATATTTCTTATGTTTTATACATGTAAAAACAGCCTGAGGTCAAACTGACCCCAAAGAGCAACAATGTGTGCAAAATGTTTAGAGAATAGTGAATAGTGGACACATCATCCTCTTAATGTTATGTTTATCCAGTTTGCCCCCAGTACTTGAAGAAAAATCATTAGTCACTTTTTTTGGAGTCATTAAACATTGAATCAGGTCAAATTGACCTCAAATATAATAGGAGGGTTAAACTGGTGTCAAAGCCCCAAGAGCAAACCCTAGCATTGTTTTTTAACCACTATGTGCTTGATAATCATAGAATTGTGCAGTTACAACATCTGCTGTGCGGATTTTGTGTTTTAAATGTGAAAATGTTTTCTGGATTGATCGCACAGAAGTCCTTAGATCTTTAGGAGGTGTACGTGTATGACTGCGGGTATTCAAAGTGATGTATTGTTACTTTATTTCAAATGTAATTACAACAAAAGTCATGATAAAAGTTTTAAATAACACAGATAGTTCCTGTCCTAAAATCTGATTGGCCGAGCCATGTTTGAAGCTGTTGTAAAATCCACGATATACACACCCGCTGTGCCTAACAACACCCTTCCCCTTGGTAAAATTGCAGTAATGCATGGCCTCTCGTGGCTTATTGCTTTATCGTGTGTGTGTGTGTGTGTGTGTGTGTGTGTGTGTGTGTGTGTGTGTGTGTGTGTGTTAAGAGTACTGAAGCGTTCTGAAGCCATCATCACTTAGTCATTCTGACCTTCCTCTCAAAACACACAATGCAGTCATTCACTCAGATGTATGATGTCATGTCCTGAGCTGTAGTTAAAATGTAAATATTACTGTACTTACTGTACTTCCACAGTTTGTCATAATACGCCACATTTATCCCAGTATTTTTCTTCTCCAAAACCATTTAGCTGTTCAAGTCCAACTGCCACCATAGCATTGCTTCATTTGGAGAAAAAAAAAAACCTATGAAGAGAAAGGAAATCTAGAAGGCCGTGAGCCTGAGAACGCTTCAGGAAGTGAAGACGCTGCTGCACCTTTCTCAGAATGACTCCAATTTCCTAGAGACCTGAAACTACAGTTACCTCTACGACTCTATCAGCGCTGACCAGAATGTACAGTTCTTTATGGGCTTTAATGTTTTTCATGTGGAGATAGTGGTATTGTGTGGTATTGTGGTATCTGTACTGGGCAGAGCCAATTTTTTATGGCTCTGATATGTTTTTCCACTATTTTCTTCTAAACTACTGAGCTTGAAAATGAATATTTTTTTAACGAGAAGCATTTCATTCATATGGCCATGTAAGCTACACTGTTCAAACTACTCAAACATTGTACTACACTATAGAAAGAAATACTAAGCTAACAACAGGTACATTCACCTCCTCGAACACCTCCAGAATCCCAAAGGACGTGACAGTTAAGCATCTTGCATGCAACACTTGAGGGTTTATTTAAGTCAGTCGTTAAGTTAAATGTAAGTGTATTCAACAATTTCACTTAATTAATACTCTAAGACTTAACTATAGGAAATATAGGGACTTAAGAGTAATTTTAAGGGAAAATTAACTCCGTCTTATGCAAGCGGGCTCAGGTTGCTTGCCTCCATGCTGCCCTGTCTGTTTTGTATTTGCTTCCATCATACATAATGACCAGTCCAGTCGCTGTGGTTTCATGTATAAAGTGGGTGATCTGGCATTTGCGATGCTGTAGTGGGTGGGCATTGTGGTTACAGGCTTGGTCAGCAGCCTTTGGGGGGTGCCAGTCTGCTCTGTAGGATCAAAGGGTGATGTTTGATGAGGGCTCGCCAGATTTGTCAAGCCGTGTTGTTTGGTATGTACAGTTCTGGCCACCATTATTGCCTCCCTTGAATTATAACTACATATTGTACAATATTTCCTAAGATAAAAAGATCTTGCGAAATATTTTTGGTCAGGTTACCCTCATGTTTAACAGATCAGCTCCTAAACTGACCCACATGCTCAAAAGATCAGAGCTTCACATGGCCCATCTAGAGGTAAACAATTACGACTGCCAACGAACGCCAGTCGCTTCCGGAGGATCAGCTTCATCTTCACCAGCATCACAGGAGCCATCATGAAGCCTCACTGACTGACAGCTGGGCTCTTCACCCAGAATGTGAGCCAAAGGGTGCAGTCACTTTTTTGGTTGGCGTCCTCGGATTCTTTAAACTTTCTTTTAACTGTTCTTTGGCGCTGCCGCCTTGTTCTTCTACAGCCGCGGACATTTAAGATTAAGATTAAGATTAAGTGACCCTTATTAGTCCCACAACGGGGAAATTTCACCAATTTATTTTGGAATCTCTTCAAAGACAGAGGGTTTTTGGATGAGTCTCTAATAATTTTTGTACAGAAATATCAGCCCATATGTTTATGAGGTCACAACATCATGAAATTATTACGTATGTCAAGCTTGGTTGTTGTAAAAGTCGCGTGAACTTAGAACATGGGTCAGAAGAAGAAAGTCAGTGAGAAACGTCCTTGAAGTTTGGTGCAAACTGGAAAAAACACCATGTGTAACATCCAGAGAGCTAAAGGCAGACCTGGAGAAACCTGGGGTGATGGTTTCAGCACTTACCATACGCCACACGCTAAACCAAGAAGGACTTCATGGATGAAGGCCGAGGAGGACTCCATTGCTGAAAGACATAAGAAGGCACAACTGTTCTTTGCCAAAACGTTACTAGACAAACTGCAATCCTTTTGGGGAAATGTTTTGTGAACAGACAAAACAAATAAAGGGCTCTTTGGCAGTGCAGACCAGCGGTTTGTTTATAGGAGACAAAATGAAGCTTAACACCCTGCCCACAGTCAAACATGGTGGTGGACCCCTAAAGTTGTGGGACTGCCTTGCTGCCTCAGGTACTGGAGACCTCAACCGATTTGAGATCAATTCAATGAGATTGGAAGATTACAAAGGCATTTCAGAGCAAAATGTTCTGTCTAGTGTAAGGAAACTAGGTTTTGGTCAAAGAACACTGGTCCTCCAGCATGATAAGGACCCAAAGCACACATCAAAAATCACAACAGAATGGTTGCAAAGGAAGTAGTGGACTGTTTTAAACTGACTAGAAATGAGTCCTGATCTCAACCCCAGTAAAAACCTTTGGAGAGAGCTGGAATCTGCCATAGGGAAGAGAAAACTTCCAACATCCAGCTTGGAAAGTTTGCAGTGGAGGAACAACTACCAGCAGAAATGTTTGGAGGCTGTCATTTGTTGCTAAAAAGTGTGCAATGAAATTTTAGGAAAGCGTGACATTAATACTGTCTGTCGCATTTTGTTTCTTTTCTTTTAAACTCACTTCCTACAAGTTAAAAAGACGTGTTTTTGTTGTTGTTTAATAACTTTAGACCAAAATATTCCAGTGATAAAAAATTTATCCATCTCGTTTTAATTATGAAGATGTTCATAATATAATAGAAAGCTATTATATTCATATATAAAAAGGGTGCCAATAACTGGTGGCCAGAACTGCAAAGTATAGATTGATAAATAGCAATAGATATAATATAGAAAACAATAATTCTACAATTTCAAATTCTTCAATAACTTCAATAAAACTTCAATAATCATGTATGATTAGCATCCTTAAGTAGACAAGCTCACTGCTACAGTCTCTCTGCAAAGCACATGCCATGACAACACGTTGCATTTTATGTGTTTTACAGAAGTTTACATGTTATATGGGGAGCTCTGATGAGGCGGACGCACATGCCGAGAAAAGCAAGATTTATTAGGGGCAAATCCAGAATCAGGGTCTAAACAGTCCAGGGTCAAAGAGCCAACACAGAGAGAACGAGGGACAGAGCACAGGCTAGGAGCACAGGCTAAACAAAACAACAGAGAACAGACAATACAACGGAGGCCAGAAAATCAAACACCATACAATACAATACAAAGACCAGCAAACTAACAGGGGAAAACACAGGGCTTAAATACAGGAACAGCGAGGGTTAACAAGATCCAGGTGAAAACAATCAAGGGCGGAGTCTGGAAACAAGGGGGCAGGACAGGGAAGAATCAAAAGGACAAGACCAGAAGTCAACAAAAGCACATGGAGGACTGGGAGGGGCCAATCATGGCATTATAATCTGAGTAATGTTGGCGATTCATTTTAAATCTGTTTAATTTGTAGATGATTTTTGGTATTAGAGTGAAATATGGGTTCAGTAAGAAGTCTGTCAAAACACTGCCAAGGTGAAATAATTCAGTGTGTATTAGTCATTTTAAGGGATGTCTGAAAATGACGAAACACATTCCACATAATTTACACCGAACAGTGACATTTTTAATGACGCTGGTACCTTTTTCAAGTTCCTGACCATAGACGGGAACCAGAGAGCTACTCCTTAACTCCAGAGGAGTTCTTTGTAAATGTAGCAAACATGTCGGAGAACGACCCAAGAAAGGCTGATTGCAGACATTGTTCTCCTGAATTATCTAGAGGGGGTACATCTTAGCTTATTCATGTTAAGTATAACGGTCATACTGTATTTTGGGGGCGGTGTGAGGGCTTTTGGTGGGTTGGGACAGGAAACAGCTCGCATGACAGTGTGGATGATGATTGTATGAAAGTTGATCTCTACAGAGCTGCATTACCTCATAACCACAGACATAACTCGACGAAGCTGTATCAGTTCCTCAGTGTGGACACACACACAGGCCGACGTGTCCATGCTCTCACAATGTTAACACAACTACTTAGAACTGCCCAGAGCAGGGGTGGGTGGGTTATGAATATAAGCGTATAACATAAATATGTAGACCAACAACTGATCACTGTTCCAATACGGAGAGCATTGATTATTCAGTCCCGTTCCTGTTTAGGTCTCCATGCTAAGGCCACAGACGCATTTTGTTGTAGGTACTATTGTGAGGTTGGACAAGCTTTGCTGAGTGCTGGCCAAATTCTAATTTAAACAAATGTGAAAGTGTAGCACGCAGCTTGTGTCAAAACAGCCACATCGTTCGTTTCAGCTCTCGATGTTTGTTTCCTGTTCAAAATGCTGCTGCTTGTTGTTGTAGGTTTCCAAAACTCGAGCGGTTGGAAAACAACAATAACAGAATTTGCCATCTTGGTGATGAGATATTGAGCTATTGATAGCCCAGTTACACACATCTACACGCCCACACCCATATACGTGTGTATATAAACAATGATAATCATATAATAACTCTGATAATCATGTATGATTAGCGTCATTAAGTAGATTAGCCCACTGCAACAGCTTTCCTGTAAAGCACATACCACAACAACACATGTTTATGCATGTTGCACAAGTTTACGTTATAATCTGAGGCATTTTGGTGATTCATTTCACATCAGTCTAATTTGAATATGTTTTTTGTTATTATAGTAAAATATGGGTTCAGTAACAAGAACATAGACTTTGCCACCTTGGTAGTGAGCTATTGATTTAAATATATACACACCGGTCAGGCATAACATTCTGACCACCTCCTTGTTTCTACGCTCATTTTGCATTTTATCAGCTCCACTTACTGTATAGCTGGTCTTTGTAGTTCTACAGTTACAGACTGTAGTCCATCTGTTTCTCTGATACTCTGTTACCCTGTTCTTCAGTGGTCAGGACCCCCATGGACCCTCACAGAGCAGGTACTGTTTGGGCGGTGGGTCATTCTCAGCACTGAGGTAAAGCTGACGTGGTGGTGGTGTGTTAGTGTATGTTGTGCTGGTACGAATGGATCAGACACAGCGGCGCTGCTGGAGTTTTTAGACACTGTGTCCACTCACTGTCCACTAGACACTCCTACCTCGTCGGTCCACCTTGTAGATGTAAAGTCAGAGTTTGTGCAGTTTGTGTTGATCATCCTCTAGTCCTTCATCAGCGGTCACAGGACACTGCCCACAGGACGCTGTTGGCTGGATATTTTTGCTTGGTGGACTATTCTCAGTCCAGCAGTGACTGTAAGGTGTTTAAAAACTCCAGCAGCACTGCTGTTTCTGATCCACTTGTACCAGCCAACACACACTAACACACCACCACCATGTCAGTGTTACCGCAGTGCTGAGAATGATCCACCTCCCAAATAGTACCTGCTCTGTGAGGGTCCAAGGGGGTCCTGACCACTGAAGAACAGGGTAACAGAGTATCAGTGAAACAGATGGACTACAGTCTGTGACTGTAGAACTACAAAGTGCAGCTCTACAGTAAGTGGAGCTGATAAGATGGACAATGAGCGCAGAAACAAGGAGGTGGTCAGAATGTTACGCCTGACTGGTGTATATATTTGAATGAAATGAACTGGTGTTAGTAGTTAGTTTCTTTTTAATCAGTGAGGATGTAATGATACTGAGATCAAGAGTTGATTTTTGATGCATGTTAACATTTTGATATAGAGCTGTATTTAAATACTACACAGATTTGCATAGCATAAGCCCCGCCCCTCTCTGCCCATTTACTCTGATCTTCTGCATCCAGATCTCGTCTCTGACTGCGGTTTCCATGAAAGATGGACATTTTGATTCTGTATTAAAATTGTGACACCGTTACTAATCAGTAATTGCCTATTTTTTCCTCCAAAATGCATCTGTGTGTCTGATCAAACAAGCAGAAGAATCCTTTCATGTGCTTTTTTCAGAAGGTTCACATTATGCGTCTGTAATATCAAAGGCCTTTTTTGGGCTCTTTGAAGTGCTTTGTGCCAAACGCAGGCAGTTAGTGATGTTCTTTCAGCCAACATTTGAGCTTTGAGTAATGCAGTTTTGTTTGTGGGTGTGGGTGTGTGTGTGTGTGTGTGTGTGTGTGTGTTTATTGTTGTTGGTGGGGCATATATCAACACCGGATCATTATCAGCACCGGTACTGACGCATTTAAACAGTCTGGCTACCGGTCAGATGTGACTGATCCACTATTTTTGTTTTTTAGACACAATCACAAAATCAAATTCTCACTAAACTGAACTTCCTGCATGATGATAATTATAAATGATCCCATTACAGGCAAACTTGTATGTTTAAGGAGGTGAAACCAGCAATTGTTTCCAGAGTGTGCGAATAAAAGCCTGACGTAGCAGCTCTGCACGAGATGGGAGAATTTTTTCTGATTCTGTTGAGTTTTAAATGTAACATTACTATTGCTTGATTTTTGGGTGATTTTGAGGCAGTAAGTTGATAGTTAAGATTTCTACAGTGATCAGTTAGACTCTGAAGTAAATGAGGAGACTTTATTTGAATATGAATTACTTCTCCAGTAGATCTATAATTATCAAAATGGATTCAAATAGACTTATGATGTTTGAGAATGAACTCTTCCGTTGTAACAGTGCATTATATGAGGTATACAGAGTTTAATTTGAAGATAAAAGAAACGGACCCCGGTGCTCAGAGCTCAGGTATCGCAGCTGGGAGAGAAAAAATCAGATCTAGTCATTGTCCCAGATCGCTGTCGTCAGAACGAGACCTCGTATCTCCAAAATGGTGACTTTACAGGAGAAGGAAAAAACCTACTTTACTTTTAATGTAACTCAATGGAACCAGAGTTTTCTCCAAGTAAATTTGGCCAGTTTCTTTTGGTCCGTTCTTTATGAAATTTACACACAATGTAGAGAACAAGAGGTATTTTAAAATTGACAATTGATGGTGAAAATGGAGATATGAGATTTTCCTCAGATGACAGTGATATGCACGTCTGAGTGTTTGTATTTGCATCGTATGTGTGTAAATGTACTGTGTGTGTGTGTGTGTGTGTGTGTGTGTGTGTGTAAATGTACAGTGTGTGTTAGACTGTAATCGGCGAGTAACCAAAGCTAAAAGCCAAAAGAAGAGCCGAATGCCCTGGATTAACAGGCCTGCCATCAGGTATGCAGCAGCTGCAGCCCTGAGGGCTCACAGAAGAGTGTGTGTGTGTGTGTGTGTGTGTGTGTGTGTGTGTGTGTGTGTGTGGTAAGCCCTTCAGGCAGAGAGAGTGTTATGGAGTTATGGATTGGACAAACATATTTATGACAGTGCTAAATGTGTGGTTGGTTATGTGGTTAAGAAGGTTGAAGTCCTTGTTAGTGAAGCTAATGACTAGTAGGATCTTGTGCACTTTGGTAAATCTCTGTTTGTTTAAGTTCTTCTGCTTTTTATATTTTTACTGGCAAGTTTTATGCTATATTTGACCAATATAGCACTCGGGGTCGTGTGTTATCACAAAACAACATCAATAACGCCCTCCTCGAATGTTTTATTGCTTTTATACAACAGTTGAATACAGTAAGAAATGAATAAACTGGCCGTGAACGCGGCGTTTAATATGTTTTAATGTTCAGTT
>NC_051218.1:5160000-5170000 GCF_015220715.1 Pygocentrus nattereri
TGTTAAGACACAGGTTACTGTATGTTTTACATACATTTAAGCGTCTGTGTGTAGTAGTAATTCATCCCATGTTTATTGTATATACAGTACTGTGCAAACATCGTTCATTTACATACATGTAAAAAAAAATTACACTGAAGCCTCAACGGCTAAATCTAAGATCACATTATTTCCTTTATTCTGGCTTCCACTCTTTCCAGGAGCCTCACTTTCAGTTCCTCAAAGAATCTGCAGACACGCCTCCAAAGCTCAGTCTTAGAAGCTGGTTGATGATTTTTTGAAGTAATCAAACCCATTCAGTGGTGTTGAGGTCTGGACTCTGGGGTGGTCAGTCCATCGTTCAGCTTCTTTGTTCGATGTGTCCGTCTCCTTTTCTCAGTGAGGTTCTTCTTGATCAGCTACACGTCCTTTCAGACCCATAGCGCTGAGTTTTCTTCTCACAGTGGAAGGATGGACAGAAACACCTGTGGATGTTTTCAGATCTGAAGCAGCTTGATTTTCTCCTCTCTCTTAAAGAGGAAAGCTTTAAGTGCTGCTTATCTGATGGGGGCAGTTTTGGTGGGCACACCAGTCTGTAAGCTGTAATTAGAGCTGTGTAGGACCGGGACACTTTAACACTTAAAATACTGAATTGAATCTTGGTCCCAGATTGATCTTGAAAATATCTGTAGGCTTTTATGCCCTTTTCTAAAGGTCTGTGGTGAGCAGAAAAATGCAGAAGTATTCGTTTAACACACTCATTTGCTCGTTAACTGAGTTCGGAAAGGAACCCGGTGGAGTAAATGACCTGAATGAATCAGAGAGCGACGGTAGGGGAGCGAGAGCGAGTGAGGGGAGAAGGCAGTGGTTCTGTGTTTACTTTTCTCTGATCCTCTGATAGGACACACTGAGCACACAGAGCTCCATTCAGTCCTGATTCCCCTCACACACACACACACACACACACAAATTGCAGGAAGTGCTGAGTCTGCAGGGTATATTTAACACACTGGCCTGTGTATGGCACCAGCTCCGGATGTGTCCCTGCTTGCTTGTGTGTGTATGCGTGCATATGTGTAAGTGTGTGTGTGTGTGTGTGTTTATATCTTAAATTAGAGCTTTGTCAATGTGTGTCTGAAATCTGCGACTGTCTGTGCACATATTTTCTAAATCCTCTTCGTGGCACTTTGCCAGAATGGCCAGGACAGCGTAGCTGGACGTGAAGGTGGCCAGTATGGCAAAAATATCACAATATGTGCTCAGATGTTTTGTTTTGCTGAGGTCTGGGCCGAAGGTGGAACGAACCAATGAACCAACATAACAGTAGTGGCATATTTAAAAAAGTATGGATACACCAAAATGTACATGGTTAGAAATGAAGGCTCTGTGCAGGAACATTTCTTGTTCATCAAGGTACAAACAGTGTAAATGTTCCCTCAACGGTACAACATATACGTGGATTTAAGGTCCAGTTGTGACCCTTGCATCAGTTTGTATTTGTACCTTTTCATAACCGAATGTTTATTTATGTTCCCTGACTAAAGGTACTAAGATATACCCTTGAAGGTTCCACCCCAGTGACGAGAGGTACTGCCCCAGTGGTAGTTTCATGCCTTTATTATTAGAGTGTAGGCTACCAAAAATGATGTGGTCAGACAGTTTGAGCAGCAGCAGATTAAGAATGAAAATGCTCTGTATGAATCATTTGTAGTGCTAGTTTTTGAAGTGATGGATTCAGGAACGACAATGACGGCATTGTGTCCATTCATTCCGTCGGTTGACCAGTCCTTCTCTGTTGTCGAGGACGTTGGATTTCGTGGCACATACTGTAGCCTAAGTGTCGTAATAGTTTTATTAAATTTCTTCCATGAAAACTCTTTTTATTTATTGTCAGCTTTTCATTTGGTTTCAGTTTTCAGCCCTGTGAGTCCTGAATTTGCACTTATTTTTTTTTATTATTATTTTTACCCAATTTTCTCTCCAATATAGTCGTTTCCAATTCCACCCGCTACTTAGGGCTCCCCCAATCACACGATACTACCAATGCTAGGAGGGTGAAGGCAGCACAGGCTTCCTCCAAGACCTGTGAAACCAGGTCCGAACTGCCGCTCACACAACGTCACGGGACAGCTGAACGCGCTCGGAGGACAGCGCCAAACGCCAGATCTGTTACGTCAGCTAACAGACGCCTGAACTGACTAGTATCATGTTGAGTGATGGGGGGAGAAGAAGGGGGGCCATCCTACCCACCCAGAGAGAGCGAGGCCAATTGTGCACTCTTGGACTGCTGGCTATGGACGGCTGTAGCATCACCAGGGATCAAACTCGCGATCTCCTGATGACTGAGCAAATGTTTAGACGGTTACACCACTCGGGAGCTACGTGCACTGATTAATCTGATAACTACAGAAAATCAGATTTTGCCAGTAACTTGATCAGCATGCTTACATGCACTTGAGTAATCAGATAATGGGGAAACTCTGGATCTACATGAGTCAGACAGCAATCAGATTTCTGCTTTGCAACCAATAAACTCGTAACGTAAACACCACTTTATCTGAAAATATGAACAGACGTCATCTAGAAGATGAAGAATATGTAAATCCTTCATTTAGTGAAATGTGTTTGGTTTCACTATCGCTCTAAAAGTGTTATAAGCTTATTTCAGGTTATGCCCTCTGTTTTCGCACATGCTCAGACTGAGAAATCCGAAAGAAATTAGAGTAAGTCCAATACTGACTCACATACTGACTGGGGATAAAATAAAAATAACACACAAGCGATTTCTCGCCAGGGTTTTTAATTTTAGCAGCAACGCATCTGACTTATGTTTGGCTTCAGTGAAACCATGGCAACCTATGGTTGGTCTGAGCTCAGAAACGCCCACAGGCGATGAGCGATCAGCGATTCGGGTGGCACAGCGAAAAGCCACTGCCAGTGGGACAGCGGGGCTAGACACTCTAGCGCCTCTGTTTAAATTGGATGATGATTACAATGAAAGAGTGAATGAGGTGCTGGTGGAGTTCTCTAACATTTCTGTTTGTTTCAGTTCGGGTCGAGAGGATCGAGCTGAAGGGAATCGCACACAAAGCAGACTCGTCAGCAGAGTACACGCTGGAAGTGAGTTATCGATCCACACCACCCGCACAATAACCTTCTCCTCAATAACAATCCCGTCACCGTCTTATCGAACACCTCCCCATTTCTTGTTGTCTTTCTGCGTCCCCCTCTATCTGTCCCTCTCTTTTTTCAGGTTCTGTGGTCTGACTCCACACTGACAACTGTTTGCAAGACTTCTCAGGAAGTGGTGGAGTTAGTTTCCCAGGTGAGTAAAGGCCACAGCAGACTTTCGACTGGCTTCAGTGAACAATATGATGTAATTGCTGAGAAAACGAACAACCGCAGACGTCGCACACGAGGCTTTGTTCGCCGTGTCAAGCACATGGCAGCGGACAATGACGCTACGTGACAGCCTCTGATTGGCCGATAAAAAAGAGGTATGCAATTAAAAAAAGATGGGCGGCTTTGAGGAGTTTCGACTTTGGCACTCATATTTGACGCTAATAATTTCTTGATCAGATTTCTAGATATTACTCTGATCTAGGAAATTGGACCGTGCTGTTTACGTGACTATTTGAATAATCAGATAACTGCAGAAATGCTGTTGTGACTGGATTACTGAGTGCATGTAAACACATTCAGCGTCACCAAAAAAGTGAAATTTTAGTTTAGTGTGTTTTGCGATTATACACATTTTGTTTATGGGAATTTTTGACCGCTCTTCCAGAAGTGCACTTGTGATACTGATGAGTGATGAGACACTGATGTTGGACGAGAAGACCTGGCTCGCAGTCTCCACTCTAATTCATCCCAAAGGTGTTCTATCAGGTTGAGGTCAGGTCTCTGTGCAGGCCAGTCAAGTTCTTCCACACCAAACTGGCTCATCCATGTCTTTATGGACCTGCTTTGTGCACTGGTGCGCAGTCATGCTGGAACAGGAAGGGGCCGTCCCCAAACTGTTCCCACATAGTTGGGAGCGTGAAATTGTCCAAAATCTCTTGGTGCTGAAGCTTTAAGAGTTCCTTTCACTGGAACTAAGGGGCCGAGCCCAACTCCTGAAAAACAACCCCAGACCATGATCCCCCCTCCACCAAACTTTACACTTGGCACAATGCAGTCAGACAAGTACTGTTCTCCTGGCAACCACCAAACCCAGACTCGTCCATCGAATTGCCAGACGGAGAAGTGTGATTGGTCACTCCAGAGAACACGTCTCCACTGCTCTAGAGTCCAGTGGCGGCGCTTTACACCACTGCATTCCACACCTTGCATTGCGCTTGAAGATGTAAGGCTTGGATGCAGCTGCTCGGCCATGGAAACCCATTCCATGAAGCTCTCTACACTGTTCTTGAGCTGATCTGAAGGCCACATGAAGTTTGGAGGTCTGTAGTGATTGACACTTCAGAAAGTTGGTGACCTCTGCGCACTATGCCCCTCAGCATCCGCTGACCCCGCTCTGTCATCTTACGTGGCCGACCACTTCATGGCTGAGTTGCTGTCGTTCCCAATCGCTTCCACTTTGTTATAATCCCACTCACAGTTGACTGTGGAATATTTAGTAGTGAGGAAATTTCACGACTGGACTTGTTTCACAGGTGGCGTCCGATTACGGCACCACTCTGGAATTCACTGAGCTCCTGAGAGCGACCCATTCTTTCACTAATGTCTGTAGAAGCAGTCTGCAGGCCTAGGGGCTCGGCTTTATACACCTGTGACCATGGAAGTGATTGGAACACCTGAATTCAGTGATTTGGATGGGTGACTGAATAGACTTGGCTATATAGTGTGTGTGTGTTTGTGTGTGTGTGTGTGTGTGTGTGTGTGTATATATATATATATATATATATATATATATATATATATGTATATATATATATAAATAAACCTATATAACGTATATACATGCAATATAAATATTGCGGTGGCGTTCATAAAGCCACAATTACAGAACTCTGCAGGGGGCTTTTAATTTGAAATGAAAGATCCATGAAGTGGAGACACATGGCGACACCCCACCCAGTCTTGCTATGTCTAGGTGTCCGGCGAGATAGAGAGGAATAAAGCCGGGGTTACACTACACGACTTTTAGCCTGATTCTCAGTCTGGCTGAGTCAGTGCTGGTTGGCTCTAGTCTGCAGACTTTGGGACAGTCAGAGTCAACAGTTGGAGAGAGACTCAAGTCGTGTTTGAGGGACGATGGCGTTTGGCCTCACGATGGCGTTTCAGACCAGTCAGAGTTTATCAGACATTTTTTTTTTTTTACCCGACTTGAAATCCATTATAAACTGATCAGCGACTCAATCTGAACTGATTCCTGCAATGAAAACTGAGAGCAAGAAAGAAGAAAATATAGCAAGTAAACAGAAACACATGGCAAAAAGTCTCATGTGTGGAGCGGAGCTTTTGAATGAAGCTGCTCCACGTTTGCCCAGTAACGCGAGAACACATAGTTCAGTGAGTTCAGTTCAGCGACAACTTAAAAGTTGAGTAGTATGTGATCCCCAATATTTTGGTCGCCCTAAAGATATCTTGCAGAAACCAGTCAGGTAGTGTGAGATTTAAGTTGTATAGTGCCTCAAAATCTTAAGAGAAAAGAGAGAAAGTTGAGAGAGATTTTATAGTTTAAAAGAACATTTACCATGTAATGTTGTTCTCTAATGATGTTCGTGGACAACTAATTGTTACTGTTACTGTAATTATTATTAATATATTGTGAAATAATGGTCCCACTAACCGAACATTACTGTTAGGGAGCTCAAGCAAAATACTGTTAATGTTACCACAGTAAACAGTAGTAAAATAATTGTCTCTGCCACCACTACTGGAAAAAAATTCTAGCCACAGTTAAGTTCGATAGGCTACACTGTTTGTTATGGTATGTTTGTGTACATTTGGAAAAGACAAGGGTTTGAAATCTTCTTGTGGGCTGTGAGAACTTTTGTGGTGGGTCGTGTGGGCCGGGAGGCTGGGAACCCCTGCAGGACAGTGTTGTTTTTGAAAGAGTATGATTTTAGCTGTGGTATCAACTTTAAGACAACCTGCCTGATAGAGCTTATCAGCGTTTTCAGGAACAGCTGGAATCACTACCGCTTGCGCTAGATTGGAGTTGGAGTTATAGCTCTGCTGGTGGGCAGACTCTACAGGGTTGGACTCCCTCGAGTTTAGAGTATGATTTAGTTTGGAGGGCTCAAAGAGTGCCACATCAGCATGGAAGGAATTCTTGCATCAGGATCTCAGGCTGGTCCATGGCCTCATAGTGGAATAGCTACTGTAAGGGCTCAGAATATGCACACGTGTGTGTGTGTGTGTGTGTGTGTGTGTGTGTGTGTGTGTGTGTGTGAACTGGACTGCATTCATCAAGTTGAGGCAATAAGATATCACTGCTTTCAGAACAAAACCTTGTATCTCCATTTTTGTCGTTTTTCTGTTTTTGACATAAATTGAAAGTACCCATTGTCCTTTGCATTGTGTGTAAATTTCATGAAGGATGGACCAAAAGAAATTCCCCAAAATGATTTGGAAAAGATTCTGGTTCCATTGACTTACATTAAAAGTAAAGTAAGGTTTTTCCTTCTCCTGTGAAGTTACCATTTTGGAGATACAAGGTTTTCTTCCGAGAACAGCGATATGCAAACCTGAGTGTAAATATCTTGTTATCAGGTAGATTGAGAATCTGTACTACAATAAGAGCTAAAATACGGCAAAAAATAAAAGTATTAAGAAATTAGGGATGTAGTCGATTTAGTAGTCGATACCAAGGGCAGTGAAATTCCATGATTCTTGATACCAAGATCCCAATTTGATAACACAGTTAAAACAAACCAGTACATTCCATGGACTTCAATAAACACTCCTTTATTAAAAACATTTCAACAATACAGTCATTATGATACATTATTTGCCTGCCTTGCCTGGTCGACGTCCTCCTCTAGCTGATACTGTGAAAGGAAAGTTACGAGATTTCAGGTATCAAGTAGCTCAATGACTGTAAGAAAACAGCAGAGGCTGCACACACACACACACACACACACACACACACTACTGTAATGTAATGTAATTTAAATTTCCTGACATGGTTACAGAACATCAGCCTATAAATATTAATTTAAAACTCTAACATTATATTTTGATGATAAAAGCTACTTTGAGCTGTGGTTACATTCCGTTAAGCCCTGGGTTCACTACATGACATTCTTTGGGGGCGACTGAAATGTTGGGGATCACATTAAACGGTTAGGGATCACACACTATTCAGATTTTAAGTTGTTGCTGAACCCGACGGAGCTCACTGAATTCTCGCAAACTCTTGCGTTCTGCCATTACTAGGATACGCAAATAAACAAACAGCTTGCTGCTGCAGTTTTCTCTGCTGTTTGCACTGACGTGGTAAAGAGGCAGCAGGTAAATGTTCAAGAGACGGTCATGGATTTAAATAAGTGATATAAAAATGTCATTTTTTTGTTTTAAATGTACATAACCTCGATCATGCTCATGTCACTCCATGCGAGTGACTTTTCGCCATTTCTCTGTGTTTACGTGCTGTATTTTCTTCTTTCACTCTCTGTTTTTATTGGTTGTTGCAGGAATCCTTTCAGATTGATTTATCCAATACAAAGTTGTCTTGCAAGCTCCTGAGTAAAAACAGTTTAAGCAGGCTTGTCTGTGATATTACCAGATTACTCAATGTCCTGAAACGTGTTATTTTAGTGTGTATTAGATTGTCTGAGTGTAAAAATAGTCACTAATTTCAATCGAGAGGCTCGTCAGCCTGTAATTAAGGGTTCGGATTTAGAGGTTGAGCCAAAAGCACCTTCTCAGTCAGTGCTTGCTTTTTTTGTGCTCTAAAAACATACCTTAGCCCACACTACACCATACTTATTGCCCAATTTTAACCCCGATTCGCACCTTGCGACAGATTTTCACAATCTGAAGTGATTTTCCAGGTCGGGAGCTCGATCAGAATTGATTGATGGCGTGGATGATCTGTTAGTGTGAGCGGAGAAACGAGGGAATCTGTAGCCCTCCAATCTGCTTTGAATTGAGCGGAGACCCTCCGATATTATCAAAGATGTTTGATATTTACGACTCACAACATTCACGAGTCCTGCAGCATGAGACGGTTAGAGATTTTCTCAAAGAGTGATTCATACAACAGCCAATCAGAGAGCTAGAAGAGCGGAGCGACAGGTGAAGAGATGTGCATGAACACCTGAATAGCGGAGCGGAGACAGAGGAGCTGCGTGTAAAACACAGGCAAATAAGAGCCGATATCATGTTTATAATGTTGCATCCAGACGTCAAAGCACTCTCCACAATTTCAGCTCAGCTTACAGTTTGTAGTGAAATATTTCTCCAGCTCTCACTGCGATATCAGCGTTTCTCAGGCCCATGTTTGTCACCAGTTTTGCACTTTCGCTGCGCAAAAAAGCATAAATGAGTCAAGTAAGTTCAGCTTTGTGTCACGTGATCCGAGGAGATCTGGGGGTCTAGTCTGAGCGCCTCACGACAAAAAGACAAGAATTTCTGTGACAAACTGACGTTAAGCTTGTGATGCTCTCCGTTTTAAAATCTCTTAAGATTTTGAAAGTTGTGTTTTGAACGCAGAGGCTAAGATTGTGTGTTGGTGGTACATCAGTTTTTGTAAATGGGTCGTTCTACAGAATCGTCCACCTTTCTTTCTCTCCAGGGAAGTCACTGGTGTTACTGATCCTCATCGGTGTTCCACTTAATAAAGGAAACACCAGAGACATTTTAAATAAACAATGCATTTTACAAAATAACTGCTACAGAGCATCAAGCCACATGTTGTCAGTCACGGAAAATCCACTAAAATATGGAATTTAATCCATTTGGATTCCATTTTTTCACAGTTACCTCAGAATAAAGTCGGTCACACCGGTGACGTCAGCTGAAAGCTTCATATGAAATCAGGAGCTAAAGGAGAAAATCTCTGAGAACTGAAAGACACAGTGGACTCCCGCTTCATAGATCCTCAGAAAACAGGTGAAAGGAAGTCGAGTGACGTCATCAGTGTGACTTTTATTACAAAATAAGGGATTTTTTTTGTTACGCAGTGACACCAGTGACACGTCTCTTTCTTTGTGTCATTTAAATGATATATTCCATAGTCATGTATAGATTATTTTAGTTAAAATGGCAGAAAAAGTTCAAAATATGGCCTCAGCCTTCACACATGACTATGGGGACGAGCTCTTCTGTGGTGCTTGGAATTCTATATGATTGATTTAAAAAACAATATTGCTAAATTGAGGCTCAAGAAGGTGTAACTGTTCAAATAACTTAGTTTTATTTTAAAATATGAATAAATTATAACCCTACCAATATAATATATCAATATAATGATATAATCTGTAAATGCTAGGGACACAAAAATGTACGTTTTTATAGAATGACCCAAATATACAGTCTTATTGTGTAGAAGACGGTGAATCTTTTTTAAATCCTAAATGATGTTATTTGTATTTAAAACCTCATTATGTTCCTTAGAACTCCACTGCAGTGATTCTGCATGTTTAGATCCGTTGTTTTTGATGTCACCTCTGTGTGTGTGTCTGTCTGCAGCTTTCCCAGCTTTTTCCTGATGACTGTCTGGAGAAGTTCCTGCCTCAGTCCGGCCTTGACTCCGTTCATGAGCTGGATCCCAGGTAACTAAACTGTACTTAAACAAACAAACCATGGCTCTCTTTTAAATGAGCTGTTTATTGGAAACACTTCACTCAGACGCCTGTCAGAAACTACTGCTCAAACACATTATTATCTAATGCATGGACCATAACAAATATATCAGGTTCCCGCTCTAATTTAGGGTTTTAATACACACTTCTGTGACCTAGAATAGTTTGCGTTGAAGTCGCTGTAGTTACTGAACAATAAGGCTTTGTATGACATAAACCTGGATTGTTAAGGGGTGAAAGGACGCTGTCCCTGACCAATAAAGTAA
>NC_051218.1:5175000-5240000 GCF_015220715.1 Pygocentrus nattereri
GATCCCACAGCAGGACCACAGTGAGACCCCTGAGGGCCACATTCATTAAAGCTACTTTTAACCCATCATATCTGCTAGTATCTAATCAAAAAAGATACAAACAATTCATGTCCTCTGAAAGTTTGAATAGAGATGCATCGATATTGAATTGTGAGCCAATGGCGATATCAAGCAATTTTGATACATACATATCGGTTGATGATAAAACCTTAGTTCTGGATTGGCATTATAGAGAAATGTAACATTTATTTGTGGAGGGTTACAAATGCAGTAAAATGAATACAGTGTAGCACAGTGGCCCAATGTCCTTCTGCTCTTTCATGTACAATAAACGGCCATCAAATATTGGTTTCAATGATCAGTCAAATCTAAACATCGGACAGTAAATATTTTAAACAGTTATCGATACCAAAATATTGGTAGATTTCTACCCCCAGGTTGTCAGGCTTGTGAACTTTTAAGTCCTTCTGCATTACCATTTCTCTTTGCCATTTTGTTATTTATTCTATTCATATCACTTGCCACGTTTACATGCATCCTAATAATCCGTCAATAATCCAACTAATAGTGTCCATGTGAACACTTCAGTCAGAATAGTCTAGTTGGATTGAGGCCATTCAGAATAGAATTTCTATCTGATTGAACAAGGTGGGTGAACCTGTAAATAATCTGTTGAATAGAAGAATAATATCCGTAATAATAATTCTTTATTTTTATATAGCGCTTTATCAAGGACCCAAAGACGCTTACAATTCAGAGTACATAAATAGCACACACACAGACAACAAGAGCAAAGCAATACATACAAAAAGACAAGGCAGTATATGTGCAGGTCTAATGAAGGAGCATAACAGACTGAGGGCAGGTTATGAGTACAGTGTGGCAGACCAGTTTACATAAGAACAGTAATACTGTACAAAGGCAGCGTCAGACATTGAAGGTATGTGGGTGGTTATAGGCAAAAATATATGAATGCTTGTAAACACCTGTATCCGATTACATTCCCTATCGGAAAGTTTAAGTCCGTTCTGCCTGTGCGTCGCATCATAGTGAGAGTTTATACCGTTCAACACGGCAGAGCAGAAATTGGTCTGCGGCGGAGACAAAGTTTATTCTCTGGTCTTTAAAAGACGGCGGTGGGACGGGTGTCCAGCTTACACGACGTCTTCCTTTCGGCCTTCTTTAATAAGGACGTGTGAAGGACGTTTTCCTGAGTCTGACATCATTTTAAAGCAATTAAAAACACAGGCACTGCTCACTGCTGCTCATCTCACTCTGACTGGACCTCATGTGAGGTGTGCTGTCATGGTAACATTAACTCTAAGTGGTTCTCCATACATGCTTGTAATTTTGGATCTGATTACTTGTAGTGAGCATGTAAATGAAGATTTTCCATCAGATTGTTGAATACAGTGAGAATAAACACCTCAGTCTTAATCTGTAATCAGAATATATTCAATAGGATTGGCAAAAATCTTTGCCTGTAAACACGGCCACTGCTACAGACAGTATCACTAACTCATTTTAAAATATGTATATATTCTCTTTTCTTAGATCTCATATGTCAAACACAAGGCCCGCGGGCCGGATCAGCACCTCGACACAATTCTTTCCGGCCCGCAGAAATATTCTCATTTTCTATTAATATTAGGCTGTTTTACAATGAACTACACATGTACATTTACAGCATTTGGCCAAGGCTTTTATCCAGAGCTACTTACAGTTTAATCATTTTACACAGGTAAGTGAAGGCAGTGTTAGGAATCTTGCCCAAGGACTCTTGGTATAGTGTAGGGTGTTTGTCCAGGTGGGGACTGAACCCCAGTCTACAGTGTAGAAGTCAGAGATGTTACACACTAAGTTGTATAAGACACTAACTACAGTCCTCAGCATGCACAGCAATGTTACATGCGCTCCGACTCTCCTACACCAGTCTAGTAACCCCAGGACATCAGTTACACCTCAGTTCTACACAGTTCTACACAGTTCCACACCAGTCACACCTCCAAACACACCAGCTGCATTTCAACCAATATAAACACTTAACATCAGCTCAGCAGCTCAGAAACTGAGCCCAAGAATTGATGAACTTGCAGCAAAGAAAAGATGCCAGGTGTCTAGTTCAAGCACAAAGGTAGGTTTAAAAGACTGAGCTGGTGGGGATGTTTAAACTTTGAATATTATTATTAAGTATTCACATAATATTTCAAGGTTTGCTACAAGTGTCTGTATTTTACAGTTGGATTTTTGCAAATTTTGTGTGTGTGTGTGTGTGTGTGTGTGTGTGTGATGCCGCCCTGCTGTGATTACCTGAGCCTCACCACAAGCATTTCAGTGCATGAATATCCCGACATGTTGTGTAAATGACAAAGAAATTTGAAACCGTACAAAACAAGTTTGAGTCGGCTTTTACTTTATAACTTTCAGTTTGGTTTTTGCTTTTGAATGTGATTAGTAAGATCATTTTTAATTGTACTTAGCCAAAAAAAGAGAAAAAGAGAAAACATGAAAGAAATACTAGGTGTAAACATAATCATACTTGAGTTGCTAATAAACGCTTTGATTTGTGTATTTCAGATTTGAGTTGTCTACCTCAGTACAGAGGAACTAACAGGTGAGTGCCACTTGTGCTGTGTCATGAATGCGTGTTGTACCATATTAGTGCAGCACTAACACCTTCAGTTCCTTAAACCGCCTTAGAAAACATCTAAAGTTTAGGAAGACCATGCCTGAAGCTCCTTCTCCTCTAACCATTTCCAATAAATGTCTAACCATTTCCAATAAATATCTAACAGAAATGTTTGCTTTTTGCACCACACCATAAATAAGGGGACTTATTTGTGTTTAAATCTTTGTTTAAGCATTTTATTGTATTATTTACTGGCCATTTTACTGCAGATACCCTCCGTTTTGTCCACTTTGTGCAAATACATAAATGCAAACAAAAGCTATTTAGTTTAAAAAAGAGGAGAATGCGCACGAAGTCCCCCGCCAGTGTTCATCGTTGTTGTGCTAGTGGCCTTAAATTGCATAAACTAGATTTAAAAAGACCTGAACATGCAGTAAACCTTAATGTTTGTAAATAATTTCTTACACTGGCCTTCAATATTTGCGCATTCCTTCACCCTCACTTCCATCTCTCTCTCTCCAGCTGTCTCTAATCTTTCTCCTTTTGTCCCACAGGGCAGTCTGTGGTGTGGCCAGCATTCAGCCAGTCGTTAATATCCACGCCCCGATACCTCAGACCTCTCCGCCTCATCTGCCACCCCAGCCAGCCCTGACCCTGCACCCTGCTGTAGCGTTAGGAGATGGCGTCCCATCTCAGAATCACCCCAATAACCCACCTTCTCACCCCCAAACGCAACCACCTCTCCAGCAACAGCAACCCCATTCACACCCCCAGGCCCAGACCCAGCCCAGCCCGGAGCAGAACGGCATCCTGGACTGGCTACGCAAGCTGCGTCTACACAAATACTATCCTGTCTTCAAGCAGCTGACTATGGAAGAGGTGAGCAAATGAATCGGATTATAAGAATGCGTACAGTGCAGGTTTCCCATCTTTCTTCAGCTTCTAACATGGTTTATTGCTGGTACTTGACTGTATTAGTGAGTATTTAGACCTGAGCATTAACCCTCTGGGGTCGACGAATTTCGGCATATCAAATTAGATGTTTCTAGCCTTTCTATTACTATATTTGTAATAATCCAGCGCAGAAATCCAGTTCAAATCGTCGCCCTTTCCATTCCATCTTATCACGAGATCGAACGTGACTCACATCCGGAGTTATGAGCCTATGAAGAGGGGCTGAGATACATGTCATCTGCCTTTCACCGTGTGGAACTGGTGGATTCGTGTGTCCGTCTACATTCTGTGTGAAACTGACCAGTGGACACTCAGGAAATCTCTAAGGACCGACCATCACGTTCTAAGCACAATTTTTCATTCAGTTGCCTCAGAAACCCAAGTGAGAGGTGTGTAAAAAGTTTGCAGCCACTGAAGTTGCTGCAGCATTTTGGAGCTGTAGTGAAGCTACGTATTCACAAGCAATATGAAGAATTTCTGTAACCGGATTTCATTTTTCCAGGTTTCAGGTACAGTTATCTCTTTATACGGTGCTCCAGATCAAAATAGCCACATTACTAGGAGAGCTGAGATTGTTTTGAACTTTTTGATATGTAACGTGGGTATCATGTCATACGCAAGTGCCTTTAAAGGTGATTTTGAGAATATATCCCAGAGGGTTAAACCAATACTTTCGAGATATCTGTCTCCAGCATTTGTGGCATATTGCTGTTGTCAGAAGAAAACCTTGTATGTCTAAAACGGTAACTTTACAGGGGAAGGAAAAAAACTTATTTTACTTTTAATGCAAGTCAATGGAACCAGACTTTTTACCAAGTCATTTTGGGTCATTTCTTTTAGTCCATTCATCATGAAATCTGCACTCAATATCAGGCATTTTCAAATTATGTCAAAAAAAGAAAAACGACAAAAATGGAGATATGAGGTTTTCTTCCGACAACAGCGATATTGTTGAATACCACATACAGTTTTGTGCTCAAAATACTTCTAGAGCAGAAGTCATCATACTTTTTAAAGTAAAAGAAAATTATTGTCTGTGGTAACTGACAATATGCTACATATGTAGAAAATAGAGGTCAAACATAAAATTATTCCTTTAGTTAGATACTGATGAATAACTTGGTTATATCATGAACTGTCCGCTGAAGAGGGCAATGGGTAGGATGTAGTTAAGGGTAACTACACTCTAACTAAGTTTTTTCTTACTTATTGCTTTGGTCTTTGCTTTCTCTTCTGATGGTGCACTGCATTTCCCACAGTTCCTTGCTCTCACCGAGGAGGACCTGAATAAGTATGACCTCACTCAGGGAGCGAAGAAGAAGCTGAAGACTCAGCTGGAGCTACAGAAGTGAGTAAGCAGAACATGCTTTTAGACACAGTCTGGAAAAAAACTTATTTAAGGTTCACAACTGGACCTTAAAACCACTGTAGAACCTTTGAGGGAGCATTTACGTTGTTTGTACCTTGATGAAGGAAAAATGTACCTGCACAGAACCTTCATTTCTAACAGTGTAGACAAATACTTAAAACACTCAAAGTGCAATGTATGTATCTGCATTGTTGCTGTAAGTGTTTTATGTTTGACATATTTGTCTATGTATTAATGTGCCAGATTTCCAAAGACCAGTTTCTATTTAATGCATATTTAATGGACAATAAAGATATCACATCTTAAACCCAGTCAAAGTAATCAATACCTTTAATTAGCTGGATAAGGAGCATTAGATAAAAACCATTTGCCTTTTCACATTGTGTGGATATTTTATGAAGAATGGGCCAAAAGAAGAGGTTTAACGTTACTAGGATTAAAATCTTGTTGCATCAACTTACATTACAATTAGGAATGTTGACAGTGACCGTATATTGGAGACGGGTGTCAGGGCTGATGTGTGACAGAAGGATAGCAGCAAGAGTGAAAGGGAAGGTTTACAAGACAGCAGTGCGTCCTGCTATGATGTTTGGTTTGGAGACTGTGGCTCTGTCTAAAAGACAGGAGGCTGAGCTGGAGGTGGTGGAGATGAAGATGCTGAGATTTTCGTTGGGAGCGACAAGGCTGGACAAGATTAGAAATGAGCAGATCAGAGGGACGGTGAAGGTGGAGCAGTTTGGAGATAAAGCCAGAGAGGCCAGGTTGAGATGGTTTGGACATGTGTTGAGGAGGAATAGTGGATATATTGGGCAAAGAATGTTGGAGATGGAGCTGCCGGGTAGAAGGAGAAGAGGTAGACCTCAGAGAAGGTTTATGGATGTAGTGAAGGTGGACATGGAGATGGTTGGTGTGAAAGTAGAGGAGGCAGTGGATAGGGCAAGATGGAGGCAGATGATCCGCTGTGGCGACCCCTAAAGGGAGCAGCCGAAAGAAGAAGAAGACAGTGACCATATATATTTTTCCAATACACATATATAATTCCTATACACACTACTTCCATCAGTGTTAACAGGTGTCTGATGAGTTGCCGCATAGTTCATGATGGGACCGCTGTGTCGAATTATGCAAATGAGTCCAGCCAATGCAGTGTTTCCTCAGTTAGAAGGCAGGTATTTTTTGTGTGACTCTCTACAGCTCAGTGTGTGAAACATTTATTATATTTATAAGATGTTTCCATACAAACAGCTGCAAAAGCAAAGTTTTATCTTAAAAATCCAAGGGGTAAGATGATTAGCTGGGCGTGAATCAACTGAAATAACTGATGTTGAGTGCAGGAGATAATCAGCAAGCTCCGTTTCCCAAATGATACATAGTACGTTGATTTTATGATTATTTAAAAAGACATTAACTAGACAAATATTTACTTAGCAAGACTTATTTTAATTGGATTTAGCTGGGAGGGCCCTTTCAACACCCATATGCAGTGTAAACACGGTGCATGTCCATAGTCAGTGCAATACATGAAAACTTGTTTCATATTGGCAAATTTTGAGCAAATGAATTTCGTATCCTAGTAGCAGAGATGAGAGGTGCACCATACACATATATGAGCTCAGTTTTCTGTCTCTTAGTTTGATTTTGTTACCCTACTTTCATTCGGCCTTAGACCTGTGCATCTGTGACTAATTAATAGTTAATAGTCAGACTCACAGCTGAATCAGAACAGAATACGTCCATGTAAACACATGTAAAAATTGAGGCCGTTGAGAAAACAGCTTCTATCTGACTAATCGAGGTAGGAAATCCTGTAACTATCCGTTAAATAAAAAGTAGAATAATATCCCTGTAAACACCTGTATCCGATTACATTCCCTATCGGAAAGTTTAAGTCGGTTCTGCGTGTGTGTCATGTCATTGTGAGAGTTTGTACCTTTCAGCACGCAGCTCCTTCTGCAGAGGAGACTAAGTTTATGCTCTGATCTTTAAAAGACGGCGGTGGGAGGGACGTTCGGCTTATGTGTCTTAGAACATGAAGTAAAAGTCACATGAATTCCGATCTGGCTGTTCGGATATGGATATGTATCAGATTTCAGTACCACATATGAAAGCATCTGAAATCGGAATTGAAAATGTCAGATTCAGTGTGTTTATCTGTTCACACAGACACACAGACACACATCTGTGTCACATATGAGGATAAAGATCAGATTTGGGCCTCTTTTACCTGCTGTGCAAGCGTGGCCTAAGTATTGTGTTCCTCTGGGAAATTGGTGGGCGGTTTGGTCAATAGTTAAGCTAAAGACAGATTGATTATTTTAGATAAGATGTCATTTGTTGTGACTCTTGCCAAAGACTTAGCTATGCGTTAGTATACGTGACTGTTTTCCGCTGATCTGGAATCAGTTGTGCTCTTTCTGTGACCTTTTTAAAGAATTGAATACAGCACCAGGTCAGACTCAGCATAGTTTAACACTAATGGAAAACCATTATCAGTGACTATTCTTGTGAAAGAACATGCGCGCGCACACACACACACACACACCACACACACACACATACACACACATACACACACACACCACTCTAATCCCTTTTCCATTCACAATATCTGCAAGTTTCCACTTCTTGCTCAGGCCAGGGAGATAGGGACGAGGTAAGGGGCGAGGAAAGCCGCAGATGCCTTTCCAGCTTTTCCGTCAGGCTACCTGAAAAAACAAGGAGAGCAGCAGGTGGTGTGAGGAAGGAGCGCTGGTCTCTGTTTAGCCCACTTCTCGTCAGTGGTCAGTGTGTGTGAATGAAGAACTTTTGGATGTTACGGTGTTTGTCCTGTTTTAGCCTGAGGGTTACAGAATTGTAGCTGTTATTTTATGCTGGTAGTGAACCACACTGCCTGACTCAGCCGCCTAAAAACCATAGAAACAGACCTTAAACAGAACTTAGGACCCTTTAGGTCACCCTAAAGATAGGACAGGATTTAGGAGGTTTAGTCTAGTTAGGATGTTTGTGTGATGCTGTTTTCTTATCTGGAGTTAATGATGAGATTATGAAGTTAGAAGCTGTAGCTACTGTCCTGAATTCAGTCTGTACTGAAGTCGTCATGGAGACTAAGCAGATCAGATTTCAGAGTTTCTGTAATACGACTCCTGTTATTACTTGGGTGGTTTTTAATTCTCAGCACGGCAGCAGTGATACTGACGTGTTAGTGTATGTGAGCGTATCAGGCACAGCGGTGTTGCTTTGGTTTTACACACTTTAGACTGAGAGTGGAGCGACACCCAAAGATATCAAGTCAAGAGCAGCTCTGGGGTCAGAAACTGACTAGAGCAGGGGTCCTGGAGGGCCGGTGTCCAGCACAGCGTGAAGTTTCCCTCCTCAAACACACCCATTAAACCTGCCAGTTAACAGATGAGTGTAATCAGGTGTGGTTGAGCAGGTAAATCACCAGATCAACAACCAATCAACAAACACAGGCACATTTACACTAAAAATGAGATCAGCTCAACTCACAATGATATAGTAATTAGTTACATGGCTTTTCTTGAGTTGACTCCTCTTCACACAAATACACAACTCAAACTTCCTAGTTGAGTCAAATGTTCTTAATTTTTATTTCTGTGTTTCATTGAGGTAAATAAAACTTGTTTTTATACTCAGCCTCCTCACTAGTCAGGACTTTTTACATCACACAATCCTGCTGGACATTTTTCCTCCTGGATACGCACTATGGATTGCTGGGGCATCGCTGGGGCTCAAACTCACAGGCTCCTATTGGAGTGGCGGCTTAGTCCACTGAGCCACTCAGGAACACCTGAACTCAGATTTTATGTCTGCAGATGTTTAATACACTGGAGAAAATGTGTTGTTTTAACTTTAAAGCCTGGCATCGTCTCATGCGGTCCAACTGTCTAATAATTCATCCCAACATCAGGAGGTTGTGGGTTTGAATCCCAGCAATACCACAGCTGTCCATATCCAGAGGCCCAGGGGGAAAATATGTCAGATGGGACTGTTTGATAGAAGGAGCGCCAGCTAGTGGGGAAACTGAGTAAAAACACATTGTTTTGTTTATCTACCCGAGATGTCGACCTAGAAGCGGGAGCTGGGAGATCTTTTGACTCAACTAATGCTAAACATGCACTAAAAGACCTCTGAAAGTCTGCCAGTCTCTCGCTTCTGAAGACAGTGCCACAGTTTTTAGTCACAGACTATGATTTTGCAAAGACGAGGAATTTTACAGCGTCACTATTTGCAAGACCGTAACTAGATTTTTGAGTGTGTTTCCCATCATGCACCAGGTGGAAATTTACAAGCAGATAAACAGTGTTCCTCCCACTATGTAGTTATACAGATGGGAAGATGTGTTGGCTGAGCATGTAAAGATCTGGATCTCCGTTCAGTTCACTGTAGAACCGTACACTCTGGCAGATCATCACCCAGAATCGTTTAATTAACCTGTAAAATGTGCACTTACTTTTACACATCAGCACAACACGCAATTGTGTTATGAACTAAACCCTAAAAAACAAAGGAAATAAGAAAACCACTAAAACCACTATAACAGAAAGAAAAATCGAAACATTGAAGATTCTTCAGTGAAGCCGTTCTTAAAGTCCTCTGCTCATTTGCTTACGTCACTGTAATGCTCAGTGAACCTGGAACATCAAAAGCCAGTATGATTAATATGATTAATATGATTAATATGATTATTGTGGTAAAGTGCCTTTTTTTACAGACATTTCAGGCACTCGTGCACCCCCCCCCCCTTCTCTCTTTCTGTTTCTCTGTATCTCTCTGTCTCTGTCTCTATATCTCTCTGCATCTCTCTCTCTCTCTGTATCTCTCTCTATCTCTCTCTATCTCTCTCTCTCTCTCTGTATCTCTCTCTGTCTTTCTCTATTTCCCTCTCTCTCTGTCTCTCTATCTCTCTGTATCTCTCTCTTTATCTCTCTATCTCTTCCTCTCTCTTTCTCTCTATCTCTATCTATATGTCTCTTATCTCTCTATCTCTCTCTCTCTCTCTCTCTCTCTGTCACTATATCTCTCTGTATCTCTCTCTTTATCCCTATCTCCCTCTCTTTGTCTCTCTCTCTCTCTCTCTCTCTCTGTATCTCTATCTCTTTCTCTGTCTCTACTTCCATCTCTCTCTCTCTCTCTCTCTCCTTCTATATCTCTCTGTATCTCTCTCTGTCTCTCTCCCTCTCCCCCTCTCTCTCTCTCTCTCTCTCTCTCTCTCTCTCTCTCTATCTTTCTCTCTCTCTGTCTCTACTTCCCTCTCTCTCTCTCTGCATCTCTCTACCTCTCTCTTTATCTCTGTCTCTTTCTCTCTATCTCTCTCTGTATCTCTTTACCTCTCTCTGTCTCTTTTTCTCTCTCTCTCTCTTTCTCTCTCTCTAGCTCTCTCGCTGTTTGCATGAGCCAAGAAGTAAAATTTACGATAATATTAAACATGGTTGATTTTGTCGCAGCGTCAACACAAGAAAAAGACTGACCTAAGACGGCCGTCCTGACCACCTCACACTAAACGATCGAGATGACGCAACTCTAGCAAGACTCTCGTGATTTTATTCCAACATTGGAAATTTGCCTGCGACAGTGAAAACGCTTGAAAAGTCGTTTAGTGTAAGTTTGAGTTGTGTGAACTTGAGGCAAGTTGAGCCAACTCAAGAAAAGCCATGTAATCAATTCCTGTATCATTTTAAGTGGAGAAGACTTTTCACTTTTTACGATGTAGTGATAGCACATCTACGAGAACAGGCATAATTACTTCCAGAGTTCTTAAAAAATAATAATAAATATAGGAATAAGAAATAAACCAATCAGCGCAGACGTATTGCAGTGCTACAAAGCTCTACGGAATTGTTCCACATTTCACAGTATCATTTCCGCTTTGGGTTAAAAGAATATGACAGTCGTTCCACTAGTAAAAAAATCCATGCCTTTAAAGATCGTTGTGGCTCTTAATAGGAAAGTAAAGTTCTTTTCTTGGCTACAAGTGCAGAAGATACAATCATTTCAGCTAATACTGTACTGAGGGAATTATAGCTGTTTTTTAATTGTTTCAGCTTTCAGTTTATGGAGTAGCACGGCAGTACATGCAAAACAACTAAGCTGTGATAGGTTTTGTACACATTGCCATCTAGTGGTCAGTACTGGCAGTGAAACAGGATTTATTTAGTCTTAGTCCTGTTTGGCAAGTGTCATAGCCGATGTCTGTCAATAAACAGCTGATAGCAAGTATTTTGAGAGCGTTTGGTTCCTAGGTCTAGTGATAGGAAGCACTTATTTAGCTTAATTAACAGGGTAAAAGGGGGTAACAGAGTATCAGAGAAACAGATGGACTACAGTCTGTAACTGTAGAACTACAGAGTGCAGCTATACAGTAAGTGGAGCTGATAAAATGGACAATGAGCAACAAGGAGGTGGTCAGAATGTTACGTCTGATTGGTGTGTGTTACAAATGTTGATGAAATACATTATAATGGACAGTGCAGGAGATTATTCTAATCACTGTAATTTGATTTTTGTTTGTGTATTACAGGGAGAAATTGGAGAAAAGATACGTGTTGTCTCAGTTTCCTGTGTCGTGTGGGGGGGTCGCAAGAGTAACGCCATCCAGTTACAACGGCCCTCTAACACACACACACTCAAGCAGCAGCAACACAGGTACACACACTACGCTCTTAAATAAGATGGTTCTTTAAGGGTTTTTAGTATAGAAAATGGTTCTATGTAGAACCATGAACACCCTTAAAAAGTTCTCTGCATCTCTGATTCTTCAGGTTGTCCCGTAGATGGTTCTGTATGGACTCTTAGAACAGGGCTCTGGTATCTCCTCTGTCCTAAGTGCAGTTCTGATCAGGGTACACTTATGCATATGTCTCGGGAATGTAGGAAAATCCAAACATTTTGGAGAGATGTTCATCAAGTTGTTATGAAAATATTGGATAAAAGCCTCCACATGTCACCATGTTCATATCTTTTGAACTACAGCCCCGATACGGTTATAAATGACCATCAAGCCTATTTGATGGGAGCATTATCATATTTAGCAAAAAATGCGTCTTACTGCTGTGGATATCTCCAGATGTTCCCTCACTCAACATGTGGCTGACACAGGTGTCGAACCTTCTTCCATTGGAGAAACTTACTTTTGAACTTAGCAAAAAAACACAGAAAATTCTGTGAAATCTGGTCATCAGCCTGGAAAGTGCTGGAGGATCTGTAATTGTAATTGTTAAGTTTCCTTCTTGTATCATATTTATATTGTTGTATTGCTTTATATTTTATTTTGTCCTATTTCACTGTCCATTTCTTTAAATTCATGTATGTTAACCCCCCCTCCGATGCTGCTGTGGCGAGATGTTCTTAATTTCTTCTATAATTTCTGTAAAACTCAATAAACATAATAAAAAAGGAAAAGAAAAGGGTTCTGTATAGCACCAAAAATGGTTCTACTGTTGTTACCATATAAGACAGTAACAATAGCAGAACCCTTTTTAACCCTTTAAAGAACCTTTTTTCAGAAAGGTTCCATATAGAACCATCTGCAACATATTCTCTATCAATGTTTAGTAAAGGAATTGTTTCTTTATAGAACTACGGACCCTTAAAGAGTTCTTTGCATCGTAAAAAAGATTCTTTAGATTGTGCCTTAGATGGTGCAATATAGAACCCATTTAGAAAATGGGTTCTATATTGCACCCAGAAGGGTTCTGTTATTGTTACTTTCTTGAAAAAGAATGGCAAACAAGAGGAATTAAAAAAAAAAGTTCTTAGCCCCAGTTGTACACACACACACACACACACACACACACACACACACATATATATATATATATATATATATATATATATATATATATATGGCTGTTGTCTGAATAAAACCTCATAAGTCCATTTTTATTGTTTTTTAGTTTTTGACATCATTTGAAAATACCTGTTGTCTTTCATATTGTATGGAAATTTCATAAATATTGGACCAAAGGAAATGACCCAAAATTACTTGGGGAAAATTCTGGTTCCATTGACTTACATTAAAAGTAAAGTATGTTTTTTCCTTCTCCTGTAAAGTTACCGTGTCAGAGATACGAGGTTTTGTTCCGACAACAGTGATTTTATATATATATATATATATATATATATATATATAATATTATATATTTGTATTTTTTCATAATATATGTGTTCTTGTGTATATGTGTTCAGAGTTGCGTGTGGAGGTAGAACAAGGTTCGCTGCCTGTTCTCCGTGACAGCAGTTCCTCGTCTGGCTACTCCAGCGCCCCCTCTAGCCCCATGACCCCTTTGTCCCGAGACGCTTCCTTCGACCGAGCCAAAGAGCCACACAGACGTACGAGGCTTCCACCACACCTCCCAATAAAAAACACTCCCTGGGGTCGCAGTCGGGGTCGGGGTCATCTGCACTGGTTCATGAATAAACAGAGAAAATGAGACGAGTCTAGTCACAGTTATTCACATAGCACCTTTAAACACAGGGCAAAAGTTCTGCCAGTAGGGCTGGGCGATTATGGCAGAAATATCATATCACAATACTTACTACAGGCTTTCATACACAATGCGTGTTATGGCATCAGACATACTGCACATTTCACTCAGTAAGCCCAGTTAACCAGGACTAATGGTGCTTACTCTATAATAAAAAGTGCAGTTGGTCAGTTTGTTCAATTTTAGCTCAAAGAAGCAATTTATTTACCACGATAATAGAATTTATCACAAGGATGAGACAAGATAAGATGATCCTTTATTAGTGGGGGATAGTTAGAGTGCTACAGCAGCAAAGGGAGAGCAAGGCGCTTCAGAAAAGAAGTAACAAGAAGAGAATTAATAAATGAGGTAATTAAGCTTATTAATTACTTAACACAATTACAGTTTGTTACTTATTAGTGTGTAGACAATATATATAAAACTAAAGATTAAAAAATGAACTCTATCCTTCACAAAATGAACAATATAAACATAAATAGAAAAGCAAAAAAAAATCTTTACACTCTAATATTTTACACGTATTGCAAATAAACACCATATAAATATAAAATATCATCACATTGGCCAGTACAATCAATATTAAACAAAAGAAAACCACACACAAGCGTGTTAGTAGATGTTGCTTAACGTGCTCTTCAGACTCATGTACTCTGGAATTGTCAAGGACAAATAGGGAATAGGGGAATAGGGATTTTTTCCAGGCCTCTGTTGCCCTCAGTTTACCTGTTTGTGGCTACACCTGGATTTTTGTAAATCTGCTTTGTGACAATGTCTGTTGAATGTCTGTTCTAATGAAATCTGACATCTGGCAGGTGCAGACTCTGGCTCGGAGCCTGGAGAGAAAGAACGGCCGTGTTTCTTGCTCAACCCTTCTGGTTCCGGCGGCCCCAGTCGACCCACAGCTCAGGTTCTCCCGGTCCAGAATGACCCATTGCTATCACCATCACACCAGAGCAGCCTGAGCCCTCCCTCCCTCCCTCTGCTGTCACCGGGGCGAGGATTAAACTCTGCCCGCAAGCCCCGTCCCCTGCCGCTGTGCTCCGAGGAAAGGCCCAAACCCACTGGGGCCGGGGTAGCGGTCAGCGTGCGCCTCGAAAGCCTGTTCCCTGGCATGGGCGTAGACGCTCGTGGGCCCTTAGCTGTGCTGCGCTCTCCTCCGGGGTTGATGGTGGAGACCAGCACTGCTCTGACTGCAACCTCTAACACCCTCCATCACGTCTCTCACCCACCTCTACACCTGCAGGTCTCTCCCTCACCTGCCCACGCCCGCACAAGTCAGTTCCCTCACCCTGCCTCTTCCTCTTCTTGCTCCTCTTCCTCTTCTGGGTTAACCTCCAAACCAGCCTTCCCGCCTGTCAGCGCTGTTCCCGTGGCAACTGGCAGCACCGTCCCTGTGGCGGCAGTGTCTGGGAACACCTACAGCATCAATAGTGCCTCCGTAGCCCCGCCCAGTTCCAGTCCCATCACAACAGAAGCGGTAGGTTATGGTTCCAACCAAGCAAACGGCACGAGCTCGGGTTCAGCCGCTTGCGTGTGTAGCACTTGCGGCTGTAGTGGGAACTGCGGCTCCTACGGCGCGCTGCCGGCCAGCTACAGCAGCTACTTCCCACACCCGTTCTCCGGGACATCCGTGTTTACGCTGGGGCCTCTGCTCCACTTCAGCCCACTCCTCACGGGAAGTGGCTCTGCCTCTCCCTTCTCCTATCCCCTGGTGGCCCCGCCCCTCTACAACAGCAGCCTGTCACACGAGTCGCAGCAGAACCTCATCCTTCCTCCCATGCAGGGCTTTCTAGGGGGAGGGGCTAATGTCTACCAGCCCCATGGGATGATGGGAAATGGAGGCGTGGGACAGAAGAAGACGGGGAACATGTCCTGCTACAACTGTGGGCTGAGTGGGCATCGCGCACAAGACTGTAAACAGCCACCGATGGACTCTACTCAGCAAGGTATGGGAAGAGTCCAGCTCAAATGACGATAATACTTTTCTGACAGAGCCTTTGCAGTTGGGACGGTATCAATAAAACAACCACAGTATTTACCAAATACATCATGCTGTCATGGATAGTGGATCATTGTCCATTTGATCAGTTCCACTTACTGTATAGCTGCACTTTGTAGTTCTACAGTTACAGACTGTAGTTCATCTGTTTCTCTCATACTCTGTTACCCTGTTCTTCAGTGGTCAGGACCCCCATGGACCCTCACAGGGCAGGTACTATTTGGGTGGTGGGTCATTCTCAGCACTGCAGTAACATTGAAATGGTGGTGGTGTGTTAGTGTGTGTTGTGCTGGTACGAGTGGATCAGACACAGCAGTGCTGCTGGAGTTTTAAACACTGTGTCCACTCACTGTCCACTCGATTAGACACTCCTACCTTGTCGGTCTACCTTGTAGATGTAAGGTCAGAGACGACAGCTCATCTGCTGCTGCACAGTTTGTGTTGGTCATCCTCTAGTCCTTCATCAGTGGTCACAGGACGCTGCCCACAGGACGCTGTTGGCCGGATAGTTTTGGTTGGTGGACTATTCTCAGTCCAGCAGTGACACTGAGGTGTTTAAAAACTCCAGCAGCACTGCTGTGTCTGATCCACTCAGACCAGCACAACACACACCAACACACCACCACCACGTCAGTGTTACTGCAGCACTGAGAATGACCCACCACCCAAAAAGTACCTGCTCTGTGAGGGTCCATGGGGGTCCTGACCACTGAAGAACAGGGTAACAGAGTATCAGAGAAACAGATGGACTACAGTCTGTAACTGTAGAACTACAAAGTGCAGCTATACAGTAAGTGGAGCTGATAAAATGGACAGTGAGCATAGAAACAAGGAGGTGGTCATGATGTTAAGTGTCCCATACAAGGAAGTCCCAGCAAATTAACACAGAATTCAGTTGATGTTTGGATTTGTGTGTGTCTCAGGCATTTTTACAACAGCTTTAAATGTGGCTCAGCTTTTAGATGTGGACATTTCTATGTTATTAATAGACATTTTGATTGGCCGTGTCCTTAATTTTAGGCTTGTTGGTTAACAGTTCATTCAGTCAGTTATCACTCAAAAGAATTAGCCAAGACTTGCATCCCTACTGGCACCAATGCATGAATATCTCGTCCAGTACTATTTGCAGAACATCTGTCTCATGAATAAATTAATCTATTGAATGTAATTGTCAAACATACAGTGCCATACAATTGAAATTGGTTAATTATGCCCTACTTATGCTTGTGTGTGTGTTTTTTTTTTTTACAGGGATGTTTCGTCTCAAGTATTCTCCTCAGTCAGACAGCCAGGACTCTGGTGACTAGGTGTGATTTGGAGATCATATGTGAGGTTTTTTGGACCGGAGCCCTCGTCCGTGTGTGAACTCGCACTCACCGAAATCCCCCCACGGGAGCAAGGCTCTGGATTTTATCCACAGCTGAACAAACACTCCAGCCTAGGCTTCTCCAAACGCTGTCGTCAGACTTAAGTCGAAAACCCTGAGAAAACGGTTACGATTGTAACCTTGGAGAGAAGTTTCCTAACAGCCTAATGGAGTGGGACGTCATAAGAAGCAATAAAACCAAAGAGGACAGCTTGCTTGACAAGACAAATCTTTCGAAAGGAAAACCGCAAAGGAAGAATGTAAACATAGCTGTTGTGTTCT
Organism: Pygocentrus nattereri; assembly: GCF_015220715.1. Lineage (NCBI taxonomy): Eukaryota > Metazoa > Chordata > Actinopteri > Characiformes > Serrasalmidae > Pygocentrus > Pygocentrus nattereri. The sequence continues at coordinate 5,192,104 of NC_051218.1, forward strand.
TCGCACTCTCTCCTCTCAGGTCCACCATCGGCCTCTTCTAGCTGCGTCTTGTACAGACATCATCACTGCTTTTAAACCGTAACGTGCAGACAAGGCTGCTTCTTGCACATCTCTGGTAGGACTTTGGAAAAATAGGAAAGAAGACACTGCCATCTTTCAGTTCTGAGGAAACACGAGTAAAGCGATGGTTCTGACTCTCATCTGCACCAACGCACAGGTTCTTGGAAGCCTTTCGGAAGAACGTTTAGTGGTATTATTGCTCTGTTCTACGTGGTTACGTTTTGGTTTTTTCAAAATGTACCTTGTTGATTGCCATGAAAAACATCATACTACCCAGGAAAGACACTTAATCCTTTTATAACAAGCTCTTTTTGTTGAATTCAGTGTCTGCGATGTCTTTTTTTTGATGTCGTAATTTTGGGAAAATCGTTTTTAATCATTTTGGAAATCATCTTGAAGGCCTTTTTGATATCGGATGTCTCAGTCTTTCGCAGCTAGGCCCTCATGTTGGGACAGAGCTACCTGCAGCAGCCCGAAGGCAAGGTGTGGAGCTCAATCCTCACATTTCAAGAGTTGTTTTTAATCCACAGCTGCCTGAAGTGGCTCTTTTAAAGTATAAACAGCTGGACAGATTTACACATTTGCTATCATTTATTTGGAAAGGGACTCGTGAAAGGACGTCCTCAGCGGGCGATGTTTCGTACCTGCCGATGTACATATGCATGGCGCTAGAGGCTAGCCATAAAGCAATCATCGTGAACAAATATAGGTTTACCGAACTGCACTTTAGCCAGTTTATCAAGGACTGCAGCTTTGCAACACACAATGACAATGTACTTTTATGCTCAAACACCCAGCTGAAAGAAGTCCTTCACATGAAATGAGTGTTCGCAGCTGAACTCGGTCGTCGGCAGAACTTTTTCCATGTATTTCTTTAGCCAGAATCCGCAGTAATCAGCTGTGCATGTTGCCTTATAACAAGTATTCGTTCTGTACATTTGGAATATGTATGTAGTCGGCGTCTTTTATTATCAGAAAAGGGTTGGAACTTGAAAGATAATCTTTTTTTTCCCCATTGACTATTTTGCCTGTTTTGTATTTAACAGTGGATACTGAATGAAATTTGTATTCAGTTATTTTGTATACTGTGCCAATCTGAGATATTTCAAAATTAAACCCGTTTTCAGATTCGCGTGTGAAAGCTGGGTGTGTTTGGGATGACGTGTAGAAAATGAACTGTACCCTTCAGGGTACGAAGGCTGTCACAGGGTTCATAACATCAAGGGCTTTTTCATTACCTTTAGTTGCAGGAACATAACTGTAGCTTATTCTGTTGCCTTGTGTCTGTGTGGGTTTCCTCCCACAGCCCAAAGACATCCAGTCAGACCAACTGGAGATGCTAAATTGCCCCTCGGTTTGAGTGCGAGTGAATGTATATGTCTGCACTGTGATGAGCTGGCGACCTGTCCAGGGTGTTTCCTGCCTTTATTGACCGCTGGAATTGGCTCCAGCTCCCCCCACAAAACCAGAAGGATAAGCGGCTTAGGAAAAGTGTGTATGTATGTGTGTGTGTGTGTGTGTGTGTGTGTGTGTGTGTTCTGTTGCTGTTGAAGTTTTGGGAATCTGGAAACGTCTCTGGTGGAAATGTGTAATTGCAAACAACCTGCAGAACATTTTGTAACATGGGCATGTGTGTGTATACACACACTGATCAGCCATAACATTCTGACCACCTCCTTGTTTCTACGCTCAGTGTCCACTTTATCAGTTCCACTTACTGTATAGCTGCACTTTGTAGTTCTACAGTTACAGACTGTAGTCCATCTGTTTCTCTCATACTTCGTTACCCTGTTCTTCAGTGGTCAGAACCCCCATGGACCCTCACAGAGCAGGCACTTTTTGGGTGGTGGGACATTCTCAGCACTGCAGTAACACTGACGTGGTGGTGGTGTGTTAGTATGCGTTGTGCTGGTCTGAGTGGATCAGACACAGCAGCGCTGCCAGAATTTTTAAACACCTCAGTGTCGCTGCTGGATAAAGGCTGTTCTGTGAGAATGATTCATGTAATTCCAACACGATGACATCCGTTCCATTTAGTGTCATCTGTCACCACAACCAGCAGCGTATTTGTCATGATTCCGCTGCACTTGCCCAGGTTCTACGTAAAGACTCTTGATTGTGAACACGATCCAGATGTTAACATGATTATTCCGCTATTTAACCTCTTTCAGCCGGTTCTGATTCCGGTGTTTACATGACGTATTTCGATTGGGTTGTTGGGTTTCATGGACCGTTCTGATTACAGCATTGCAGCTCACAACAAAGCAAAGTGCAGGAGGTTTGAAATCGTCCAAGGCCGCCTGAATATTGCTCGGTTTTATTTCTCTTTTAAAATGAGTCGGATCAAGAAGAGAGCGCTGTAACATTGCTGTAAATGCAGATGCAGAGAGGAAGAGGTGGGACAGCACAGAGATGAGAACGGATGAAGCACGGCCCCTCCGCTCTTCTCCATCACACCCGCTTTCAAACAAAGAACCTTTGATTTATTTATTTATTTATTTATTTAGTTTGTTCATCACACATACGTATAAGCATATGAACTTTGTTTTTTTTCTTTTACAAGGAAACATCTCTTTAAATAAAACAAGACGATTAAGCTAAATGCAAATGCTCAGGATAAAAGGCATCTAAACTTTTTTTCGTTGTACAATTACCTGTAAGACATACTGACGTTGGCGTACAGTAGCACACATATGCGTTTATAAAGGCGTAAATAAACCTCTCTATTAAAATCCGGAACTCTAAAAGCGTGCACCAGAAGAGAAGCAGGGGTTTCGGAGCCGTTTGAGCCCAAACTCAGGGCTGCCTACACCTGCTAAAGTGACGTGTCCATCTAAAATAGGTGGCTTCCTGCATGTCTCGACACAGGCGAGCGGCAAACCACCCACAGCGTTGGTTTTTGTTTTGTTTTTTTTGTTTGTTTTTTTTGCAAAACAACATTCATCCATTCACTTATGCTCTTTTCCTATGCAGCTTGGCTCGTTTTCATGACTGATATTCTCCTTTATTTTTTCTATATCTGCATTAAAAAGCTTTGCACTACAATCATAAGGTTCTTGATAGCTCAGCATTGTCCTCTTTTGTCCTACATCTGAGTGACTTAGGAAAGTTAAAGAGGGGGGAAACATTTTTTTTTTGCTTTCTTGGGTTGTGGAGCCAAAATACTCAACACCCACAGCCCTCCTGAAGACAGCAGGAGAGGAGAAAAGAAAGGCAGAATCGCTAAACTCTTCGGATAAGGTTTGGTTTATCAGCAACAAGCAGTCTGTTCTAAATTGAGCGAGGTAACGGAGGCCCGTCCCGTTCCCGAACGACATGCCTTTGGGAACAGGACTCCAAATGACTTACAACTCCACCTCTGAGTGATCTGAGAAGAAACGAGATCTAAATTCAGGCTGGAACACGCTGATAAACTACTCTTAAGTCAGAAAATGAAATAAATTATGTCAGGATATGGGATTTATTGAGTCACGCAGTCCGACAGAGCCTCGAAACTCGGAGCGCTTGAACTATGTTTACGTTATCAAACCGCTCATGTTTAAGCTTTAAGATCTTCCAGGTTAAAAACAAACCGGAGGCGTCCGAGCAGATTTGATGTGTCTGATTCGTTTCGATTTTGGACCGCATTCATGAACTGACACGAACCGTTTCGGTAAACGCTCTTGTGCTGATGGCGGCGTGCCGAGAAACGCACCGATCTGCTCCGGGAAAAGGAAATAAAACTAACCCCATTTGCAAACAAACCCCTTGTTTACATGCAGCCTCTCTTTCTTTCAAGCTTTCGCCACCCTTTAGCTGATCGTTCGCGCAATCTGTCCTACAACCAAAGGATGATCTCAGTCTACTCAAACAAAAAGACCCCTTTTTGATCCGTAATAACCAAAGACATCAGTAAGGGAGGCCGGGTTTAAAAGGAATGAAATCTAGGATCTGATAAAGGCTGGGGGCAACAGGGCCAGCCAAAAAAGGACAACAGGTCTAGCTCCTGTGGCCCTATCTGCGTATGTGTGGAGGTGGTCTATGGCGGAAAAGGGCAGAGGGGTAGAGGGTGGGGGTGGGGGTTGTATTATTGTCCAGAAGAAAGAGCCTGTAGGCGTTTTACTGCGAGGCCGCCGTTCCAAAAGTCTCCTGGGAAGCGTACACCATGTACAGGAAGCCATCTTCGTCTCTCTCGCGCTCGTAGACCTCGGAAATGGCCGTGGAAACGGACACCATGCTGTGCCCGTTCACGAGCAGGAAGAAGGCCTGGTTGGAGTTCAGCTGCAGGCGCCTCCTGGTGGCGACACCCAGACAAAACACAGAGCGTCAGCACATCTATTTTAACCTGCTGCTATATTTAACCTGCTTTCATGTGCAGCACTGAGGACGAATATCAATGAGGGTCTGGTTCTAATTCAGAGGACCTGCCTCCTTTTCTCTTCCACTCGTGGGGCTGTGGAGCGTCCGACTTATGCATTTCAATGAGCAGGACAATGAGCAGCGTACAGTAAAATCAGAGGAAAGAATTTACATTCACACACGTTCAGAAGCGGGAACTGGTCTGGATTACCTGATGATCTTAATGAGTTCACTCATGTTCACGTGGTCAGGAACCAAAAACTTTGTTTTGTCCAGAATGGGGAGCTGCTTCTCACCCTTGTACCTCTCAATGATGACCTGAAATCAGAAGAAAATATAAGATTTGTTCTCCTGCCTGCTTACAAACGAAATTGAGCAGTTTCTGAAGCTGGGTTTATTTGTTTCTTTTAATAGATGTATAGAAAAACTCAGCGTAGTGTTACGGTCATAATCAAAGCTTATATCTCTGAAACGGTACCTTTATAGGGGAAATAAATAAAAAAAAAGTCATATAAAAAAGTTTGGGCACACCTGCTTGATTTTTTTTGCCTTTTCTAAGTGTGACCAAGCGAGCCCGTCCTCTACAGAGACACACTTCAGTGCATTTTAATACACAATTACTGTTTATTTGCTGTTTAACTGATTTTCACTCTGCAAATCAACAGAACATATGATCTGACCAGGGCTGTTCAAACGTCTGCATACATCGGTGTGTCAGTGTAAACTGATTCTGTAAAGTGATTCTAGACCAGACTGTCTTAATGAAATGTTTACATAATGATACGGGCAGCTGGAGGTCCAAAGTTTTGATATGATTGCTGCAATTTTTTTTATTTTTGCCTGTAAACATGTAAACCAGCTCTACCAGTTCATAATACTGACATGCAATTTCTAACATCTCAGCAATATCAAGATTTACACCATACACCCCTGAAGTGTATTTTATATATATATATATATATATATATATATATATATATATATATATATATATATATGTGTGTGTGTGTATATGTGTGTGTGTGTGTGTGTGTGTGTGTGTGTGTGTGTGTGTGTGTGTGTGTGTGTGTGTGTGTGTGTGTGTAGAAAATTGTGAAGACTGATGAAGGACTAGAGGATGACCAACACAAACTGTGCAGCAGCAGATGAGCTGTCGTCTCTGACTTTACATCTACAGGGTGGACTGACCAGGTAGGAGTGTCTAACAGAGTGGACAGTGAGTGGACACAGTATTTAAAAACTCAGACCAGCGCAACACACACTAACACTGCACCACCACGTCAGTGTTACTGCAGTGCTGAGAATGACCCACCACCCAAACAGTACCTGCTCTGTGAGGGTCCATGGGGGTCCTGACCACTGAAGAACAGGGTAACAGAGTATCAGAGAAACAGATGGACTACAGTCTGTAACTGTAGAACTACAGAGTGCAGCTATACAGTAAGTGGAGCTACATAAATATCATGGGACTTATTTTTACATGGCCATTTTTTAACCTCCATTCATCCTATAAAATCAAACAGGCTGTTTTGGTAATTTTGACTTCAAGGCCGTCCAAAGAAAATATCAAATATCAAATATATAGTAACTTTACAGAAGAGGGCAAAAACACCCTCATCTTTCAATGCAAGTTAATGTAAAGCTATTTTATTCCAATGATTTAAGAGCATACATGAAATGATGTAGAAACATGGTTTTCTCTGGACAGTGACGATATGTAAACAAGCTCTGTGCTAGCTGTTCTGTGTCTAATTCAAAAAGCTATGAAACCCCCTTTATAACTTCAGCATGAGCGAGCAGCTCTGAACTGCTGTAGGCTGAATAGGTGGATATATGTAAATGTGTAAAAACGGCTGTTTTAGCTTTCCATACACGAACTGTATGGCCTGGAGAGTGGAGAGTGTTTATGGGTCGTTCTACAGAAACGTCCACTTTCCTGTCTCTCCATAGGAGTCACTGGTGTTACTGATCATCATCGGTGTTGCACATAATAAAGGAAACACCAGAGACACTTTAAATAAAATATGCATTTTACAAAACGGCTGCTGCAGAACATCAAACCGCACGCTGGCAATCATAGAAAATCCACTAAAATATGGAATTTAATCCATTTGGATTCTATTTTTTCACAGTTACCTCAGAATAAAGTCGGTGACTTCACACCGGTGACGTCAGCTGAAAGCTTCATATGAAATCAGGAGCTAAAGGAGAAAATCTCTGAGAACTGAAAGACACAGTGGACTCACGCTTCATAGATCCTCAGAAAACAGGTCAAAGGAAGTCGAGTGACGTCATCAGTGTGACTTTTATTTCAAAATAAGAGTTTTTTTGTTACGCAGTGACACCAGTGACACGAATCCTGGAGAACTTTCATTACTTGTTTTATAATATATATTTGGCGTTTGTTTTCTTTGTCATTTAATTTATACATTCCATGGTCATGTATAGATTATTGCAGTTAAAGTTACAGAAAAATATTTTTGCCTTCAAAATATGGCCTCAGCCTTCACACACGACTATGGGGACGAGCTCTTCTGTGGTGACTGGAATTCTACATGATTGATTTATAAACCAATATTGCTAAATTGAAGCTGAAGAAGGTGTAACTGTTAAAATGACATTGTTTTATATTAAAATATAAATAAATTGTAAAGTGTGACATATCCGTAAACGCTAGGGACATAAGAATGGACGTTTCTGTAGAATGACCCTTATGTTACATCAAACTCAATTCAAACCAGCAAGAAGAATTTAGTTGTCCATGATACGAGCTCTTTAATATTAACAGGGCTTCGTGAAGAGGAGACGCGGCCCTCTGGCTGGAACCATCAGCGCGCGGTCTGCTGTTTTTCCTGAACGCAGAGCCACGGCGGTTTTCCTCCTCAGAGGGTTGATAATTAGGTTGTGAGCTGAAACAGGTGTGCTGTAGCATCCCCCTGACGGAACTGGGTGGGGGTGGGGGCGTTAGAAATGGCCCGAGGGTTGGAGATGTTCAGGATATGGTCAAACAGTGAGCTGGGGGTATGTGTGCAGCAGATGGGAAGCTGACTGACACTTGATCCTAATGGTCAGCTTGGATAACAATGCCGCTCAATAGCCGTAGAGCCTCACAGCTCAGTCAGCAGAGGTGACTCCTCACACCTATTCTCTTTCATGGACGTGCTCAGATATGCTGATGCCGGGGCTGGTGAGGTGACTAACGACTCATACTGTGGCTCTTCAGCCAGAGTTTAAGATGTTTTAATGTGTAAATGTAATCCTTTAACCGCAGGAAGGGCAGTTTGGTGTAAAAAGCCCTCAAGGTGAACATGAGATTACTGACCTTTCAGCCTTCTTGACCTCTCTAACGTGTAAATAGCACCTTTACAAGAACATGTCCCTTTTAACTGCAGAGGGAACAAGCACAAACGGCTTTGGGACGCATCCCAACAAGTCCTGTTTCCCCTTTCTACAATCTACACTTACTGTAGAGCTGCACTTTGTAGTTCTACAGTTACAGACTGTAGTCCATCTGTTTCTCTGATACTTTGTTAGCCCCCTTTTACCCTGTTCTTCAGTGGTCAGGACCCCCACGGACCCTCACAGAGCAGGTACTATTTGGGTGGTGGATCATTCTTAACACTGCGGTAACACTGACGTGGTGGTGGTGATTTATACACTCATTGACTATGATATATACAATCTATACACTCATTGATATATTACCTATATATCATGTATACGCCATAAGTGTATAAAACATGTATACAGTCAATTAGTGTATATATGATATATCATATATATCTTTAGTCAATGTGTATACATACACACATACATACACACACTATATATATATATATATATATATATATATATATATATATGTATATATATATCGTCATCTATGGAGTTAATGATATATACGTCATGTAGATCATGTGTACAGACACTGAATGCAGCATATACACAAACTCAGTGGTCCAGCTCCTTCGTGATTGGAGCCTCTTGCTCTTGTTCATACAGCTTGGAGGTTCTTGTTACAGTGGAGGCTCTTTGAGAGGAACCGGAGCTGCTGCTTTTAGATGTAAACGATACTTTAGACTTGATGTACCATGAACATAAATTCACAGAACTCAACATGTAAAAGCTGGATTTCAATTATGGTCAAACTATGAAAATGTGGTAATGGTGTTTAGAAAATTTATGCCATGAATAACTGAATAATGAACCTTCTACCGAAAGATTCCCTCCAACCAAAAGAGGCTTCTCTATGAACCTATGACGCCACATGGAAAGGCCTCCAAGTAGTAATAAGTGCCCTAAAAACACTCCAGAACCACATTAACTGATCACATTCACTTTGGCTATGTTTACACAGCAGGTAAAAGTGGCCCGAATCTGATTTTCTCACCAAATCCGATTTTTTTGTTTGGCTGTTCACATCCTTTAAATGTGGTCTGTATGCGACGTCAGTCTGAACAGATCAGCTCCTAAACCGACCCGCAGGCGCAAAAGAACTGAGCGTACCTCGTCCAGAGGTAAACAGTCATGACAGCCAGTGAACATCTATCTCTCCCGGAGCTTCAGTTTTATCTTCACCAGCATCACAGGAGCGGTTATAAAGTTCCAGTGGTTGACAGTTGGGCTCATCACCCACAACGTGTTCGAATTCACCGAAAAAAGAGCGCGTTATTCGGCCACGGTCACTTCTCCGGCTCATGTCCTCCGATTCTTTAAACTGTTCTCTGACACTGCAGCCTCGGGCTCCTCTGGCCGTTTCGTTTGAAGCCTCTTCAAACACGGAGCGGCTGTGATGAGTCTCTTCAAATTTATCGGTACAGAAACATCAGCCTAAACGTTTTTGAGTCTCAGCAGAGAAATTATGACGAATGCTGAGTTGGACTGACGTAAGAGTCGCATCGCCGCAAATCGGATACGGATCGGATTTCACCACCACATATGAAAGCGTCTCAGATCTGAGCTGAAAATGTCAGATTCAGTGTGTTTATCTGTCCACACGGACACACATCTGTGTCACATATGAGGAAAACGATCGGGTTTGGGCCTCTTTTACCTGCCGTGCGAACGTAGCCTTTAACACTCTCTAGATCAGATTTCAGCAGCTGCTGGTTTGCTCGTGACTCTGAATGGAGCGAGACAGACTTACCGGGATTTTGTTTGGGTGCTGCTCTCGGATCTGTTTAACATCGTCCACTCTTTGTTCTGTATAGGCACAGATAACAGCAACATGTCAGATGCAGCTCATTAATGTACAGATATTTTCATATGAGCCATCATCATTCACATCATAATCAGATCCTAATAGCTGATCTAATGTAATGTACAAACAATAACCCATAGAATATATAGAATATAGCCCATTTCAAACTAATAACATCTTATGAGGACCGGTCACTTCATGAGTATCAGGATTATGTCTGAATGAGGCCAAACCACATAAAAATGCAGGAGTAAACTCACCCAAGATGCATTTAAAACAGATCTGACCAATCAAACCACTTCAGAAGGTGGACTGAGATGCATTTGAGCTACAGGCTACAGCAGCGTAAACGCTTTTGTGTCTATGAGACACAATCAACAAAAACTACTAACACAACTGAAACCCCTCCCTATGCAACCAAAACTCCTCACACTGCAACAGAAGCCCCTCCCCATACAACCAAAACTCCTCACACTGCAACAGAAGCCCCTCCCCATACAACAGAAGCCCCTCCCCATACAACTGAAACCCCTCCCTATGCAACCAAAACTCCTCACACTGCAACAGAAGCCCCTCCCCATACAACTGAAACCCCTCCCTATGCAACCAAAACTCCTCACACTGCAACAGAAGCCCCTCCCCATACAACTGAAACCCCTCCCTATGCAACCAAAACTCCTCACACTGCAACAGAAGCCCCTCCCCATACAACTGAAACCCCTCCGAACACAATTGAAACTCCCAGTATTACCAAAACTCCTCCCAGTACTATTGAAACTCTTCCCAGTACAACCGAAACTCCTCCCCTTGCAGTATGTCACTGGGCATGTGATATGCTGTCAGCAAGGAAGATGCTCATGGTTGGGGGACGCAACGAAAAGCTTAATAGCAATACTGACGGACACTACTGTGCAAAAGAAACCGCAGATGAAGAGACAAACTGAACAGATAAACAGCCGGTAATTGGTTGTCCGTCCCACACAGACTTCAGTCCGACTAAACGGAGACGCGTTTGGCTAAAGTCTTATCAGCTACTGGTCATATGAAGTGACCAAGTGTGAACGGGGTCTGTGTGTTTAAAGGTCCATATCCTACATTTTTCTTGTACTTTCAAGTCCACCTTTCATGTTTGCCTGGCTTTATACACCAAAAATACATTTTCCAACCTCACTCCCTCCATTAGAGCTGACTGACACGTGTAAACACAACAACACTGACTTGTCGCCCTGTATTGTGCTTCTACGAAAAAACAAAGGGCTGAAACTTTCCTTAGAACTTAAGTGTGAATGGGCGGGGCTAAACTGTTGCAGGATGTATAGGTTGATCTATTACATCACACACTACATTAAACTTTTATTTATTTATTTTAATGTGAGATAAATACAGATTCCCATTACATGAGCGCTTTAAATACGCTGCTGACTGAAGTTCTGGGAGAGAGCACTGCCTGTTCTTGGCTGTCAAGTAAGAGAAACCAAAGCATTTAATGAAGCTGGACACAGATGTGCAGTCCTTTTTTCGCACCCAGCCTATTTTCTTTCCACAATTTCGGACGGAAAGATGCCCAATTGAGTGTCTAAACCTGTGGCAGTGCGCGATGTTTGAGTTGATGGAAGAGAATTTACAGTTTTAAGCAAAACACACGCATTCAAATGAGCTTAACTGGCAGAGGGGAAAGTGAAAGAAGCTCTTTGTGTAGCTGAGGATGACGAGGCAACCGGCTTCACAAATGACTCAGCACATCCTCCGACAGCAGTAAAAACCACAATCATGAGACAATAAAATCATACAGACCAAAGAAATATGGTGCACTGCCCGAACCAACACGTGAGAAACATGGGGTTTGTGTTGAAACCGCTACGGCTGAAATACAGAACCAGTGTTTAGTGGGAGTCTCTATATATTCAGTCTACAGTGGGGACCTTTGTCCTTACAAAGGTCCAGGCTGGGTTCACTTTACTGGAGAACATGCTTGGTTCCTGTGTTAATCCGTAGTTTAAACATCTGCATGTTTGTACCGACGAAACATTTATTTTCTCAAAGGATATTATTATTATTATTAACAATAATACACACACACACACACACTTTCTGAAACCGCTTATCCTTCTGGGTCACAGCAGTCACTGAGCGCTAGGTAGGAAACACCCAGGATAGGTTGCCAGTCCACCACAGAGCAGACAGACATACACATTCACTCACACCTGGGGGTCATTTAGCTTGTCCAACTGGCCTGCCTGCATGTCTTTGGACTGTGGGAGGAAACCCACACAGACACAGGGAGAACATTCAAACACAGAGAGGACTCTGGTCACCCGGCCGGGGAATCGAACCCAGACCCTGCTTGATGTGAGGCGACAGCGCTACCCACCACACCACCTATTATAATAACAAAAAAGATAGTACAAATAGGTTGGAGTACAATAATAATTATATTATTATTAATTAATAATGCATTATTATTATTATTATTATTATTATTATTATTGTTTTTACTACTACATTTGCTGCATTTAGCATCAGAGAAGGTATCCAGGCTAGTGCAAATAGGTTAGAGTACAAACCACCCCGATCTGGTTTGAACACTTTGATTAGACACAGTAAATGTGCAGTATAATAAATTTCATAAACACGACTCGCTCTGCTTATGCACCCTGCAGAGAGTCAACACCTCTGTTTATATATATATATATATATATATATATATATATATATATATATATATATATATATATATATATATATATATATATATATATATATATATATATATATATGTATGTGTGTGTGTGTGTGTGTTTAGAGCGTGGTGTTAATTGTGATCGTAACATTTCTCTGCCGTTCTGGACTCATGATACATCTCTATACACTTTGTTGTAATAATAATAATAATAATAATAATAATAATAATAATAATCAGTTGTACGTTCTAACAGGTCTGAATGTGGCAGGGTGGCTTTTCGCTACAGCACCCCATCTTCGTGGAATGATCTGCAGAGACATGTGACACTGGAGCAGTTCATCTCCTTCGCTGATTTGAAGATAACGCCTAAGAAGCTGCATCATTCTGCTTTTTCTCGTTTTCCCGCTTGTCGTTGGTGTTTCTTTGTTTACTGCTCTTGTTTATGTGCTGCCTTGGCAGCCAGGGCTCACTGGCATAAGGGAAGCTCCTCTCAGTGCCATTTCGGTGGTTAAATAAAGGCAATATAAAATACTTGTGAGTGTGAAATGTCAGTATTTTGTTATGACCTCATCTGAAAAAGATCTACAGGCAATTTCTAACACAGGCAAATGTGGACGATGAATATAGTTTACTACAGTTTATTACTCGCACTGCACATTCGATTTTATGGTTCTTTAAGTAGATTTTATTATATCTGTATATCCGTGTGTGGCAATACTGTTGCTGTACTTTGTGCTGCTGTAACAGACAACTTTCCCTCTGAGATTAATAAAGTGATCCATCCATCCATCATAGCTCACTACAGGGTGCTTCACAGGGGACGCAGGTTCCTATCAGGCAGCACTACAGAATATCAAAAACATAATAGATGATTGTAGAAGTATCACAGAAATCTAACAGCTGTGCTGCAGGCATGGAAACAAAGACTGACGGCGATGCAGCGGTTACTGTAGGGCTGGGCAATAAGTCAGAAAGTATTAGTTAATATTATAAGTTCTAGCTAATTCATGTTGATCCTGCTCATTTGTATATCATTAATTTAAACCATAAACAACATATAATGTATATCTCTATACATTTATTTTTTCATATATGTTTAGTAGGTTTTAGTAGGTCGCAGACGTGCATTACAACACAGTTGATCTCATTTATTTTTAGATTATTTATTTAAAGAGATATGCGGATTTATTTTTACATTTATTTATTTATTTTTTGTTTACTTTTTCAAGGCACTCCGCGGTTAAAAATACATTTTCCACAACTTCACCAAAAGGCACAGCAAAGTCAGAGGAACGCGTTGAATGACCGTGATCTCAATACTGACCCCAGCTATCGTGATTATTACCCTCTCCACAATCGGGCAGCCCTAGTTTCCTCCAAAAGCTGCGGCCTGAACGTGCGGCTTATGCCCATGCTGACCAAGCCTCTCAGAAACCCCAACGTGTGGAGACTTCCAGGCTCTGTTAAAGCCCAAATTTCGACATTTTCCAGATATTTCTGCAACTTCTTCCACCATGAGCTGCACCCAGTCAACCAGTCAGGTCCTCTTGAGGCCTCAGAGCTCCTCTCCAGCCTGTCTGATGGTGTTTAGGCCTCAGGAGATCACCGGGACCAGCTTCATCGTCAAAAAGCCCACTTTTCTTCATTTTCTCGAGGCTGTCTGCAAACAAACCCCACCACAAACCCATCCCCCAACACTGCAGCCCCTCTCTACAGACCACAGGAACATGAAGGACCTGTTTCACCCTCTAACACACACACACGCACACATGTGGCCTAACAAAGGCACTGCGACACTGAGCCTGGCTGGCTTTACACATCACTCCTCTACCAAGCACAGCTCATCTGCACCATCAAGCCGTTTCAGACAGATGACCAGTGCATTAATATATGGAAATACATCATGATAAGCCAGGCTGGCCTGTCTAAAGCTCAACAACACATGGCCTGTGTCTTGCTTTCGATATGTAAGCAAGGTTGCTGTGATCTGCGCAGACTTTCCTCGTCGAATTAACACCACAGTTAGTCAAAAATGTAACATAATCGAGGCGTAAGGTCCTTTAAAGTTGGCTAAAGTTGGCCTCCTACTCGAATCCCCCCCCGTTCCACCTTAAATGGCGCAGCTGCTACAGTCAGGCCATTCGACCACCGTGAAGCTTTCTCCAGCTTCTTTCCAGACAGGTCGTTTTAAGATGTTAAAGACCACACGGGGCTAAAACTACACAGACGCTGCTGGCGGGGAGGACCATGAATCGCCCCCCTCACCCCTGACCACAAAGCGAAACCAAAGCGCTCCGGCGGCCGCTGCTTACCGAACGTCCTCCTTTGTTTGAACGTCTTCTCTGAAGGCATGTTTATGAGAAGACTCGTCTTTAGGCAGGCGGCCCGGGTACAAACGGATAGCGTCCTCTTCCGACAAGGTCGTCTGCTTCCTCTGAGGAGAGGCTTTCTGTCTAAAAACGCGGAATAGCGCGTGTTACAAAAAGCCCGTCTTTCTTCTCTCTCCTCTCTCTCTCTCTCTCTCTCTCTCTCTCTCTCTCTCTCTCTCTCCTGCCTGCGAGTCTCTAACCAGCAAAACAAACCTATCAGCTGATCTCTGACGTCACCGGGCGTTTTTTATTTGTTTTTTTTGTTTCCCCGCCCGTTTTCCGACACGCCCCGCCTCTCCTGTGCGCCGATTGGCTAGACGCACACGCGTCACAAAGCACACAAGATGTTCTAGAACGTTTGGACAGTCGTGTTAGAACATAACACCGGCACAGCCTGTTTATAGACATGGCAGTGTTATGCTTGTGCTTGTACCTGTCTGTCTATCTATCTGTCTGTCTGTCTATCTATCTATCTATCTATCTATCTATCTATCTATCTATCTATCTATCTATCTATCTATCTATCTATCTACCTGTATATCTGTCTGTTTGTCTACCTATCTATCTATCTATCTATCTATCTATCTATCTATCTATCTATCTATCTATCTATCTATCTATACGTCTGTTTGTCTGTCTATCTATCTATCTATCTATCTATCTATCTATCTATCTATCTATCTATCTATCTATCTGTACGTCTGTCTGTCTGTCTATCTACCTGTATATCTGTATGTTTGTCTAGCTACCTGTCTGTCTGTCGGTCTATCTATCTATCTATCTATCTATCTATCTATCTATCTATCTATGCGTCTTCACATCGGCCCATTTCCCCCGAATCCAACACGTGAACTACTGTTCACTTACCGACTCATATGTCCCAGACCTTCACTTGCGCCGTTGTTGTGAGATACTCAGCGTTATTTGCTTCATATGTGAGTTATGATGTTCTTGCTGATAAAATATGCAGAGCAGCAGTTTAATCAGAGCTTTGATAACCGTTCACCATCACATATAATGACAAATGAGTTTAAAGGGACATTATTGATCATGTGATCTCTTGAGGGCTTAGTTAACGTCCAGCGTTGACAGCAATATTTACATAACATTAGTACAGAAGTGATCATCACACGTCTTTCTGTTTATTTCCACATCAAATCAAATCAAATTTATTTGGAGCGCTTTTTACAACTGATGATGTCACAAAGCAGCTTCACAGAAATCCAGTAAAGACAAAGTTTTAACATGAATGTAAAACCCCCAAGTGAGGAAGCCAGGGGGCGACAGTGGCCAGGCGAACCTCCCTCAGAGCTGAGGAAGAAACCCTGGGAGGACCCAAGGCCCACAAGAGGGGACCCGTCCTCCTCTGGTCAAACTACCTACAAGTGATTATACTACTAATATTAATAGCAGTAGTATTGGTAGTAGGAATAACTAGGAGGCCATGAAAACTTCAGTGAAGGCTGGGCAGCTAGTCCAAGGTAGGTGGCCGTAGCTCGGGCCTGGGCAGCTGGTCTGAAGCGGGTAGCAGGAGGGCTCGACAGTCAGTCGTCCTTCAGTGTACGGCCGGACATGTGGGCGGTCGTTTACTCAGAAAAAGGCAGGGAGATGACCACAGACATGAGCAAAACCTAAGTACTCACTTAATAGTCAATAGAATACCAAATAGCAAGGCCATAAACTCAAATTCTCACTGATGTCCAAAGAGAAACAAGCATCTCCAAAATGGTAAGATTACAGGAGAGGACAATAATGTTCTACGCTTTTAACGCAAGTCAATGCAGTGATTTTATTCCAGGCAGTTTTGGAGCATTTCTGTCAGTCCATTCATCATGAACCTGCCACTCAATGTAAGGAGAACTGCTGGAATCTATTTATTTCCCTTTTTTTTTTTTTTTGGACAACGACAATATACACAACACTGCGCCCACTTGCAGAAATAAACTAATAAAAATCACGAAATAGCATTATTTTTTGATTGATCATGATTTTGTTTTATTTTATTTTTCTCACTTGTTTACTTGTATCAGAAACACTGCCCAGCACTGCAAGCTACCAGCCAATCACAGTGCGGGAGGGCGGGACTTGCCAGAATACGGGTGGGAAAAAAAACTTATAGAGGTAAATGAGGTTGCTGGCGATTTTGGTGTTTCAGTTTAAACATATAGCACATTAACAAAACCAGCTTCCCAAAAAGATGCTGAACATTTCAGTCCGTGTCTGGAAACTCAAACAGATTATACGTGAAGCAGTTTATCAAATCTACACCCGTTAGTACTTGAGCGCTTGCAACAAAATAACAATGTATTTGAAATTTTGTTGACATAAAGGCATCAACAAAACATAAATAAGGCACAGTTTCGCTTTTTAATGGAGATGATTATACTAAATAAGCAATGTAACTGATAATCTAAAAGACGAGTGGAATGATTCATATTATATTTATATATATGCCCAAAGAAAAACCTGTATCTTCATTTTTATTTCTCCACCATTCAAACTCAACAGCTCTCATTTACCCTGAGTTCATCATGAATGGAGCTCACTGGATCAAGGACCATCACACTCACTGCTCTGCATCTCTCAGAGCTCTATAATAATAAACAGCCGACTGGGGTCAGTAGAAGTCAATGTGGACCATAAAGTAATGTTTAATGTTCAAAGGCTACTGAGAAGGCGTTTCTGCTCCATATCAGCAGCGCATGACTCACAGGGCCATGACAAGTGTTTTCTGAGCCGTATTAAGAAATAACCGTTCGAGTGGTTATTACGGGTCAACAGTGACAAATTCTCATGCTCAGCGGAAATGTTAGGGCACGTCCCTCTGTTTGTTTACTTACTGTTCTGGTTTTCTGAGGCCAATAGCAAATATCCCACTAAGATTGTAACATATCTCTGTAAGTAATGTGTGGTACAGCCATGGAGTATAAAGCTATTAACGGACGTCGTAGTACACACACACACACACACACACACACACACACACACACACACACACACACACACACACACGTAACTGGAATAGTACACACACCATATACTCCACACACACACACACACACACACACACACACACACGTAACTGGAATAGTACACACACCATATACTCCACACACACACACACACACACGTACGTACGTAACTGGAATAGTACACACACCATATACTCCACACACACACACACACACACACACACACACACACACACACACACACACACACACACACACACGTACGTAACTGGAATAGTACACACACCATACACTCTACACACACACACACGTAACTGGAATAGTACACACACCATACACCATACACTCTACACACACACACATACACACACGTAACTGGAATAGTACACACACCATATACTCCACACACACACACACGCACACACACACACGCACACACACACACGTAACTGGAATAGTACACACACCATACACTCTACACACACACACACACGCACACACACACACGCACACACACACACGTAACTGGAATAGTACACACACCATACACTCTACACACACACACGCACACACACACACACACACACACACACACACACACACACACACGTAACTGGAATAGTACACACACCATACACTCTACACACACACACACGTAACTGGAGTAGTACACACACCATACACTCTACACACACACACACACACACACACACGTAACTGGAATAGTACACACACTATACACTCTACACACACACACACATACACACACATAACTGGAATAGTACACACACCATACACTCTACACACACACACACACACACACACACACACACACACACACACACACACACACACACACACACACACACACACGTAACTGGAATAGTACACACACCATACACTCTACACACACACACACACATAACTGGAATAGTACACACACACTATACATTCTACACACACACACACACACACACACACACACACGTAACTGGAATAGTACACACACCATACACTCTACACACACACACGCACACACACACACACACACGTAACTGGAATAGTACACACACTATACACTCTACACACACACACTGCTGTATTCATAAGTATTGATAATATTTATTAACCCATTTCATTCTTCTTTCTCCAGCTCATTTACACAGATCTGCCCTTTACACACACAGAGACTTATATTTACAGAGACCTCCTACATAAAAATAAAACAAAATGTAAGTTAGTAAGGTGTGGCAACAAGATAATTAAGTTGTAGCCATGACTTAGTAAGGTGTGGGAACGAGATCCTAATGTATGGCCATGACTTAGATAGATAGATAGATAGATAGATAGATAGATAGATAGATAGATAGATAGATAGATAGATAGATAGATGGCTTTATTGTCATTCGCATCGCATGTGGTTCATGAGGTGGAACAAAACATTGTACTCACAGTCCCAGTTAGTAAGGCATGAGAACAAGATAATTACAGTTTTTACAACTGCTAACGTCCTTTTGTCCAATCTGTAGTCACATTTTCAAAACCCTAAACAGGCAACAGCGGTCTTTAGTGGGCTACACCATTAATACAATTCATGTTGTTTTCGTATAAAATGCAGTCATTTAACATGTTTCTACACACAAGGCTACCCAAGAACAAAATTCTGGATCTTTCTCGTCTTATTTACAAATGCTTGCACGCAGCATGAAAACGAGAATGCATAGTTCTGCAAAGAAAAGCAGGTGGAAAGCTGTGACTGTAATACACATTTTTGCACGTACAGATCGTTGAAATAAAATGCAGTAATAGACCAACCAGCTGATTCCAGTCCCAGTCGGAGACACAGCCAGGTGCTATTAGTGACATGGGCACATAAAAACAGGGGCTCGTTTGGACTGAGTTTGGTCAATGTGTGCACAGGAGCAGAGAGAGTGACAGAGGAAAGAGAAATCATGTCTGGACAAGGAAGAGGAATAGTTGGGCCAGGGCCAGGGAGAGGGAGAGGAGTAGGAACGCGTGGTTGTGTTCAACGAAGGGTAAGACCTACTGTCACTGATGCAATTAGAGCCACCATCATAGACCATACAGGGTCTATCACTGAGAGAGGCTGGTGGTCACCTGCGGATTCCATTATCCGGACTTTCAGACAAACTAACAGGTAAACAATACAGTTTACAAGTATATTCCTACTGATGCTACATCATATAGTAAGTGCAGGCCACCAGGCCCACCGCTAACGCATATGTTGTATTTTTGTTCCTTGAGACAAACAAGAATCAAACGATAAACAATCAGAACAATCAAACAGGCTTACAAACATACAAAGACCAGCAGACACGAGGGGCTTAAATACAAAGCAGGATAACGAGGGACAGGTGGAAACAATCAGGTGTGGAGCCATGAAACAAGAGGGCAGGACTGAAAACCAAAACAGAAGCACATGGACAGGACTGGGAAGTAATGCGTGGTTAAGACTTAGTAAGGTGTGAGAACAAGATAATTAAGTCATGGCCATGACTTAGTAAGGTGTGGAAACGAGATCCTAATGCATCGCCACAACTTAGTAAGGCATTGGAACAAGATAATTAAGTTGTGGCCATGACTTAGGAAGGTGTGGGAACAAAATCCTAATGCATAGCCATGACTAGTAAGGCGTGAGAACAAGATAAGTAAGTTGTGGCCATGACACAGTAATGTGTGGGGACAAGATCCTAATGCCTGGCCACAACTTAGTACTGCATGGAAACAAGATGATCAAGTCGTGCTCATGACTTAGTAAGGTGTGAGAACAAGATCCTAATGCATGGTCATGACTTAGCAAGCCATGAGAATAAGATAATTAAGCCTTGGCCACAACCTAAGGTATTATCTCATTTCTACGCCTTACTAAGTCATGGCCACACATTAGGATCCCGTTCCCACGTGTTAATATGGTCCACACATTATTTTTATGAATACCGGTTGATTTTTATTTATACCTCCTTTTATTTATACCTTTATTTATACCAGATGTCACCAGCAGAGCTCCAAATGTATTTTATTATATCCATATATTTTTATAGTTTACATTCTTCTTTCCATTTTTATGTCCTTACCTTAAAGAGATGTATAAGCATTTCACTGCATTTCACTGCATTATACTGTGTATGTCTGTGTGTGTGTGTGTGTGTGTCTGTGTGTATGTGTGTGTGTGTGTATGTCTGTGTGTGTATGTCTGTGTGTGTGCGTGTGTGTGTGTGTGTGTATGTGTGTGTGTGTGTGCGTGTGTGTGCGTGTGCGTGTGTATGTCTGTGTGTGTGTGTGTGTGTGTGTGTGTCTGTGTGTGTGTGTGTGTGTGTGTGTATGTCTGTGTGTGTGTGTGTGCGTGTGTATGTCTGTGTGTGTGTGTATGTCTGTATGTGTGTGTGCGCGCGCGTGTGTGTGTGTGTGTGTGTGTGGGGGTTTGGTGTCTGTCATCTGATATAAATGTGACCAGAGATTCTAAGGAAACAGCCAGTTTAGGGGAATGAACTATGACTCTAACTGGGACTTACCAGTCAGTCTCTTCTTGGCATCATAAGGAAAGAATTTCATACCCAGCGACAGCTGAAGGTACCAAAACCTGGAAAACCAACTTTCAGTGGTGACTATTACATAAGAGGCATTGCTCTGACTGCCAGCTCATCCCGCTTCTCTCAGTCACAGTCATTTCTGTTCAAAACTCATGCAAACATACAAATTCTGCCCACTTTTACTTAAAACTAGACGCTCATCTGTTCTGTGGTTACGGGCTTCAGTACTCAGTTGCAAGACCATTTCAGTAGCTTTAAAGGGCCCATATCCTCCATTTTCCCCCTGAAGTTTGCTTCTAATGTTTGCGTGGTTTTATAAATCATAAACATTAAACAGGCTGTTTTTGTTTGCCTTTTAAAAAGAAGACGTGTAAATGATCTCTGTTCTGGTTGGTTGTACTGTATTGTGCTTCAGTTGGAAAGCAGTGTGGGCTTAAACACTCCTTATAACTTCAGACTGAGTGGGCAGGGCTAAACAGCTGTAGGCAAAATAGGAAAAAGGATGTAAAGTAGTTGGTTTTTGTAACATCACAAGAACAAGCAGCTTATTTCCCATATGTGAAATGAATGGAATAAGAACTTATATTGGCCCTTTAAAGAAGTGTTGATTTACAACAGTATATATAAATATATATATATATATTTACCACACAGTATCTCATGAAAGTACGAACACCTCTCACATTTCTGCAAATATTTTATTGTATCTTTTCATGGGACGGCACTATAGAAATGAAATTTGGACATAACTTAAAGTAGTCAGTGCACAGCTTATATAGCAGTGCAGATTTACTGTCCTCTGAAAAGAGAGATACTATATATATATATATGTAGATATGAGTTTTTCTTCCGACAACAGCGATATACACATTTCCTTTTATATATATATATATATGTATATCATTTTACCTTTACACTATTGGGTGACATCATCTCCATTGCTAATGCACATAAAATATGTAAATGAGTAATAATGTAAACACAGTTGTGTTCAGGTGTTGCTGACTCAGATTAAGAAGCGTGGCACTGTTTCTTTAGGCAGTGTTACAGTCTAAAATTATTATTATACATTATATCATGAGGCCCTGGCCACTAGAGGGCCCTCAATCAAAACAGGTTTATAATCGGTTGACCACGAGTCACACACAATCCACACAGTCAGACATCAATGAGTTGATAACACTAATAAGAGAAACTACAGTAACATAATTGAAAATCTGTAAAGGTATTGGTCTGTATACTCTTTTCTCTTTGTAAAATAATAGATATTTACATATATATTTACATACATATGTACTTTACAGGAGAAGGAAAAAGCCTACTTTACTTTTGATGTAAGTCAATGGAACCAGATGTTTTTCTAATGTAAAATCATGAAATTTACACATAGTGCAAAAAAAACCCATAAATTTCAAATCATGTAAAAAACTGAAGAATGTCAATAATGGAGATATGACTTTTTGTTCCAACAGCAGATATACATACGTACACACACACACACACACACACACACACACACATATATATATATATGGGTCATTCCATGGAAATGGCACATTTTGAGTCCTCATCACCTCTTTAGGTGTATTTTATCTACTGGGTCACAAAAATCTATATATTAACAGCTTTACACATACACTGAAATATCTCCTTTAATACAGTGTATTTTTTTTTATTTGATCTTTTTATGAGAACTTTGTTTATTTATTTATTTTTGCTGACACCACCTATTTTGTCATGTCCCTCATGGCCTTCAACGAAAGTATACTTAGAATATACCTAATACAACTATAAAAAAGTCCATATATTTTGATGTCAACCTAAACAACTGTCTGTGTTTAATTGTTTGTGATATTATTTTTCAAAATTAATTGATAATTATTTATTAAAATCACATTATTTAGTTCTGTACCTAAGTAATCCCTCAACCCTGTAACACAAATGAATCTCCCCCACAAAAACAATGGTATGATCCATATGATCCATATACATCAAGAAGTGACATCACTCAAGTCTTTTGGACAACAGGACAGCAAAGACAGGCAAGTGGCTTCCTTCTTTTATTTAATTTTGGTCATTTATCTTGTGATATTGTGGTCGCCAAACTCAGTGACTCAACACCGTCACATGAAAAAAAGATAGAAAACTATTACTTATAAAAAAAGTTTTTTTTATTTCAAAACTATATGCTAATTCTGAATCTCATGCATGCCATGTGCTCTCTCTCTGGTATACAGAATGTAGAGCAGCGGCCATTTTGTGCAAAAATCACAACCCCGTCACACTCGACCCCGTTACATGTTTGACTGTGAGGTTTACAGATCAATGATACATTTAAGCAAAAAATTTGAAAATGTCAAAGTCCAATTTGAACCATTCTAGTGGAATGACCCATATACTCACTGGCCACTTTATTAGAAATTCCTACCTTGTAGTTTCACTAACTGGCCACTTTATTAGAAACACCTACCTTGTAGTTTCACTAACTGGCCACTTTATTAGAAACACCTACCTTGTACTTCCACTACCTGGACACTTTATTAGAAACACCAGCCTTGTAGTTTCACTAACTGGCCACTTTATTAGAAACATTTACCTTGTGTTTCCACTAACTGGCCACTTTATTAGAAACACCCAACTTGTACTTCCACTACCTGGACACTTTATTAGAAACACCTACCTTGTAGTTTCACTAACTGGCCACTTTATTAGAAACATTTACCTTGTGTTTCCACTAACTGGCCACTTTATTAGAAACACCTACCTTATAGCTCCACTAGGTGTAAAGTTACAGACTGTTGTCCATCTATTATAAATGTAAATGTACTTTATCAACTGTTTTCCAGACATTATATGGGTGGTGGTTCATTCTCAGCTCAGCAGTGACACTGGTATTGCAGTGTGTGTGGTGCTGGTACGAGTGTATCAGACACAGCGGTGTATTTACACACATCAGAGTCACTGCTAGGTTTGAGTCTGGACCACCGACTAAAAATATCCAGCCAAGAGCGTCTCTGTGGTCAGACCGAAGAGCTAGAGGACGACTAACGCAAACTGTGTCTCCAACCGGACACCAGCGAGGTGGAGCTACAGGAGAGGGCCTTCTGATGAAGTGTGTTTACAGCCAGAGGAGTTATACAGAATGATAATAATGAAATAAAGGTGAAATATCCTCAGAATGTAGTGGTAGCTGTGCTCATCTAGAAGGCAGTTTCCTCCTACTCACTGTACAGCGCTGCAGCTTGGCTTAGGGTGCAGTCTGGGACATATTGTCATACATATTGTATGAGTGTTCCTGAAGAGTAGTGCGCTCTCAGTCTTTTTGGAAGCTGACGAATCTTGTATCTGAATTAGAAGCCACTGCTGCCCGAGCCAGATTGAGGAAGTTAAATGTCACAGCGTAGGTGTTGCCTTGGCATTTACAGGAGTTTACACAGACTCGCACAGAGTGAAATCACGGGGCAATAGGGAATCACCACAATGAGAGAAAATGCACACATGCAGATTTAAAATTAAGTGTATTGGAGTTAATTAAACATTTGGGAATTATAGTGGGCATGGCTGAAGTGCTACTACAGCTAACAGTGCTAGTGCTCTAAAAGAAAGAGAGAGAGAGAGAGAGAGAGAGAGAGAGAGATCTGATTCTTAACATTTTCTTTTCTGCATTGAACCAGATGGTTCTTCAAGGGTTCTTCAGTAAAGGCGGTGGTTCTAGAACCATTTCATGCTTAAATCCATTTGGCATGGTCAAATGGTTCTTCAGACTGATAGAGATGTTTTGTATATGGTTCTATATAGAACCACCAAGCAGACTTCTGCTACTGTTACCTGTCAAGCTTGTACACAATAGAAGAACCCTTTTACTCCATCGGTCTGGAAAAAAAAAAACATTTCACCACGCAAAGAACCATTTAAGCATGCGAATAGTTCTATATAGAACCCATGGTTCTAAACAGAACCACCGGGCCTCATCCATTCTTCTTAAAACCCACTTACACGGTTTTTACGAAGATCCTGACCTTCACCAGTGTTTTCTTATCTGAGGTTTGTTCTTAGGTGAGAACAGAATGTACACGCACTCAAGAGCACAGAGGTGAGAACAGTTCTGGTCTTTAAGGACGTCATTAGTCTGGTGTAGATTTTTCTTAGGGTCGTTCTCAACAACACATTTAAGAAAAAATTTAGGAAGATGTTGGAGAATGAGACCCAATGATTTCACTAAAGAACCCATGAAGAGCCCTCTTTTTGAAGAGGCTGTTTACCCAGTTACCATGGTAACAGCCACCAGTGACAGGACAAAACAAATTGATCAAAATAGAACATAATTTAAAAAAAAATTTATGTGCCCCAATGTAGACATGACTGGACTTTTAAACATGCTGGGTGACGTTATGTCCTCTAATAATACCACATTTATTGTACGTGACATAGATGAGACGTGTTGTAGAAACGTGGTTGTTGAGCTGCACTTGTTGAACACCGACTGTCACTTTTCTCACATAACTTGAAGGTACCAGCTGCGATTTACACTATGTCAAAATTTCATGATGAGTAGGACAATAGAAATGCTCCAAAATTACCTGGAATAAAATCTTGGAACAGGGAAACTCACAGAAGAAGGCGTGACATAAACATAATGTAAAACTCAAACTTCATGCTGTGGCTTTGTTCTTGAAACATCAAGTCACTTTACCTGAAAATATGCACGCACATCATCTAGAAGATGAAGAATATTTGAATCCTTCACTTCATCATGCATATCTTTGGCTTCAGCGTCGCTCAAAAAGTGGTTTGCTCATTGCTTATTTCTGGTACTGTTTTCTGAGAAATCTGAAAGAAATCAGAGTAAGAGTTCACAGCACTAAGAAATCTGATTACTGAGCTTTCTAGACCTTGATCTGATCTAAGAAGACAGAGTGTGCTGTTTTGCAAAAAGCAACATTTTAATTGAAATAGAGAGAGAGAGAGAGAGAGACAGACAGACAAAGAGACAGACAGAGAGGGAGAGGGAGGGGAGGGAGAGAGAGAGAGAGAGAGAGAGAGAGAGAGAGAGAGAGAGACAGACAGACAGACAAAGAGACAGACAGAGAGGGAGAGGGAGGGGAGGGAGAGAGAGAGAGAGAGAGAGAGAGAGAGAGAGAGAGAGAGAGAGAGACAGACAAAGAGACAGACAGAGAGGGAGAGGGAGGGGAGGGAGAGAGAGAGAGAGAGAGAGAGAGAGAGAGAGAGAGAGAGAGAGAGACAGACAAAGAGACAGACAGAGAGGGAGAGGGAGGGGGGAGAGAGAGAAATGGATCAGAGAGAGAGACAGAGAGAGAGAGAGAGAGAGAGAGAGAGAGAGAGAGAGAGAGACAGACAAAGAGACAGGCAGAGAGGGAGAGGGAGGGGAGGGAGAGAGAGAGAGAGAGAGAGAGAGAGAGAGAGAGAGAGACAAAGAGACAGACAGAGAGGGAGAGGGAGGGGGGAGAGAGAGAAATGGATCAGAGAGAGAGACAGAGAGAGAGAGAGAGAGAGAGAGAGACAGAAAAAGAGACATACAGAGAGACAGAGAAACAGAGAGAGAAAGAGAGAGAGAGACAGAGAGAGAGACAGACAGAGAGAAAGAGAGAGAGAGAGAGACAAAGAGAGAGAGAGAGAGAGAGAAAGAGGCTGAGTAATAAAGCATTGCACAGATATAAACATTTTGAAGGCCACACATGTTGATAGCAATGCAATCATTTATGAATACATG
This sequence comes from Pygocentrus nattereri, assembly GCF_015220715.1. Classification (NCBI taxonomy): domain Eukaryota; kingdom Metazoa; phylum Chordata; class Actinopteri; order Characiformes; family Serrasalmidae; genus Pygocentrus; species Pygocentrus nattereri. Next base: position 5,219,008 of record NC_051218.1, read on the forward strand.
TTATTAGAGTCAAACAACAAAGAACACATTTCTATCCACCTTCTATTTGCTAAACACTGACACCTGTGAATCATTAAAGCCTGTATGTTGGCCTGTAGCTGCTTTATTTAAAGGGTCTCGACACGTTGCAGGTGCTTTTCTAGCGTTTAAGTGATAATTACTGTGTGTGGGTGTGTGCATATGTATGTGTACACTGTGTGTATGTGCAGAAATCACTGTGTTGGTGTGCATATGTATATGCATATAGGAAAAAGGCATTTTTAAGGGGCAGTTTTTGCCCCCACTTACTAAAATTCAGGGACATATACACAAATAGTGATGCTTTGGAAAATGCATATACAAAATAGCATTTAAATCCAATAAGAATATTAACTAGAACGTAAGAATTTTACAGAAGAATCACTGCACAGGTTACATTTTCTTTCTATTTTATGGGCAAAATCCAAAATTCATGGTGATGATTGTTCTTGGATTGAAATGCTATCATTTGCATACACAAAATTTCCAACAGTCTTCACTCACCCATCCAAATCACTGAATTCAGGTGTTCCAGTCACTTCCATGGCCACAGGTGTATAAAGCCGAGCCCCTAGGCCTGCAGACTGCTTCTACAGACATTAGTGAAAGAATGGGTCGCTCTCAGGAGCTCAGTGAATTCCAGCGTGGTGCCGTGATCGGACGCCACCTGTGCAGCAAGTCCAGATGTGAAATTTCCTCACTACTAACTATTCCACAGTCAACTGTCAGTGAGATTATAACAAAGTGGAAGCGATTGGGAACGACAGCAGCTCAGCCACAAAGTGGTCGGCCACGTAAAATGACAGAGCGGGGTCAGCGGATGCTGAGGGGCAGAGTACGCAGAGGTCACCAACTTTCTGCAGAGTCAATCACTACAGACCTCCAAATTTCATGTGGCCTTCAGATCAGCTCAAGAACAGTGTAGAGAGCTTCATGGAATGGGTTTCCATGGCTGAGCCGCTGCATCCAAGCCTTACATCACCAAGCGCACTGCAAAGCGTGGAATGCAGTGGTGTAAAGCGCCGCCACTGGACTCTAGAGCAGTGGAGACGTGTTCTCTGGAGTGACCAATCACACTTGTCCATCTGGCAATCTGGTGGACGAGTCTGGGTTTGGTGGTTGCCAGGAGACGGTACATGTCTGACTGCATTGTGCCAAGTGTAAAGTTTGGTGGAGGGGGGATTATGGTGTGGGGTTGTTTTTCAGGAGTTGGGCTCGGCCCCTTAGTTCCAGTGAAAGGAACTCTTAAAGCTTCAGCACCAAGAGATTTCGGTTATAGCTGCAAAGGGTGGGCTGACATCATGTTAAACTCTATGGATTAAGAATGGGATGTCACTCGAATTCATATGTGTTATTTGAGTGCTTGTGTTTATGAGGCAAAAATGTTACCCAGTTTGAAAAAACCCGGGACGGAACTCTCTTAAAAAGTATGGTTCTTCAAGGGTTCTTCAGTAAAGACAATGTTTCTATATAGAACCATGAACACTTAATGAACCATTTGCATGGATAAAGGGCTTTTTGCATGGTAAATTGGTTTGATGGAGAATGTGCTATACATGGTTCTATATAGAACCTTTTTGAAAATGTAGCACCAAAAAGTGTTTTTGTATTGTTAATGATGTCAATCTTGTTACAGTAGAAGAACCCTTTCTGTTGCCGTATAGAACCAAATACAGCACGTTCCCTAATCTGAAGACCTATTCCGCCCTGTAGGAGCCATTTAAGCATGATATGGTTCTGTGAATGTTCATGGTTCTATATAGAACCATTGTCTTTACTAAAAATCCCGTAAAGAGCCATCATTTTAAGGAGTGTGGGTAAAATGCTGCTAGGTAAAATCTACTTTGATGTATTTAAATGAAAACAGAAAAGCTGTTTAATGTTTTTTCCTTACTAATTTAATTGCTTTTTTGTAAATATATGCTTGTTTTTAAAATTACTGTCTGCAACACATGGCACAAATGTTGGGACAGGAGAAATTTAAGACAGTTTAAGTTAAGACAGTCCTCAATGAGGAAGGATGGGTTGAGGATCACTTTGCCAAAAAATGCACCAACAAAAAAATCCAACAGTTTAAAAATACAGAAAAATCGCTGTGGACTACTTAAGGTGGAGTGGGAAAGTTAGCGAGCTAGCTACCGAGACATTAACAAGCTATTAGAGATTTTTTATGCTTGTTATGAAGAAAACGACCGTAATACACTGACATGACATTAAACTAAGATAAAACAGTGGTTAATTCTCACATTTCTGGGTTTCTATGGTTTCTTGTGCTCTGTCCTGCCAATTTTTCTATTTTTCTCATATCTCTCTGTTTGGAGTCTCTGAAAAACCTTTGTTTGGAGGGTCATGTAGCCCTAACACTTCACCCTACCCCAGACGTGAGTGCGCAAAACAGAGGGCTAAGGGCTAAGAGGTAGGGGCAAGGGGTAAAATGGGACCGGGCCTTAGACTATTTAGTGAGTTAGGAAGTCTTATACTTTGTTCTGTTGCACAGGCTTTTATTCTATGGGCAGGGAAAGGTACAGCCAGTGTTGGCTATTATTGCAGCAAGCTTCAGGGAGCCTACTAGCTAATAGTGAGTAGCCATGAGCTAACCTGAGGGCTACTTTCCCTCTTGTGTTCTGTTTGCTGGGCCAAGTTGCCTGTAAAGCAGAACTTGTTTTTACCCCTACCCCTTGTTTTTGAGTGTCACTCTAACCCCTTGGAACTGAGTTACAGAGTAGTTGTTGAACTCTTCCCTCTGAGGTGGGACCCTCAAATAAAAAGAGCATCACTTCATTAACAGCTACTAGCGCCGCTCTGTAGGCGAACCTGCCCGTCTGCAGTGACAGCAGAGGAGGGGAAAGTTCAGCTCCTCACTGCTGGGCTTTAGATATATTTAGGGCATCATATGCCTTCAAAGAGGGGGGCAATTATTTATTATTGCCCACCCATAATTCTTCAGGGATATGACGCTGATATGAAGTCAGATATTCTCCAGCTGCTTGTTTGAATTTTCTCAATCCACCTTAATTGGTGCAGCAGTTCTGATGCCTGAGGTGCCGCAATGCAGCTGCTACACCATTTAAGGTGGAATGAGAAAGTTAGTTAGCTAGCTACCAAGACATCAGCATCCTACTAATGATTTTTTATGCGTGCTATGAAAAAAAGAGCCATAATGCACTGAATCAACATTCAGCTAAGTTATTGTATTTCTTTAATAGAGAAAATTCTCACATCCATAGGTTTCTGTGGTCTCTTGTTTAGCCGTGTTGCTGGTTTTTCTTTTTTTTCTGATGACACTTTGCCCTACCTGTCTATCTCAATGAGAAACAGGACACCCTACCCCTAGAACATGCCATACAGGGGGTAGGGGTAGGGCTAAGTGGTAGGGGCGAGGGGTGAAATGAGATTGGGCCTTTGACTCCTCTGAGTTTCTTCTGAGAACTTTACACTCCTCTGCTGTCTCTGAGACAGCCCCCCACCCCCACCCCCCACCCCCAATGTCGCAATATCAACAAGTTTTTGGAAGATGTTGCTGCCATCATATTTGAAATGAGCAAGTTTTAGAGAAAGACATGAGATAAAACATCAAATATTGTTTTTTCTTTTTTTCAATTTAATACAAGTCAGTCTCGGCTTTCTATTTTTATTTCATATACTCTCTGAACTTTTGCTGAAGTTTGGTTTGTTAATATGGGGGCGTTTTTGCCCTTTGCCTCCAGTTATTTCTAATGTGGTGTGCATGTACATAATCAATGTCCAGAAGCATCCAGACAGCCTTTAAACGTAGTGACTTTAGCTACTTTAAATTCCCATCGCTAGTAACCTACTTTAAAATGCATAGAGACCTTAGGCTCTTCACGGTGGCCTTTTGTTCCCAGCACCAAGCGTGGGCTAGAGGTGTATAAAGCCCCCCAGCACTGGGCTGTGGAGCAGTGGAACTGTATTCCCAGTACCTTTGGCATGAGCTGGAGTGATTCAGAACCGACCATCGAACATCAGTACCTGACCTCAGTAATGCTTCTGTGGCTGAAACTCACTATTAATACCCTTGATTTCAGAACAAATGTTGGTGTCTATGAACTTTCGGACACATACTGCATGCCTGTGAATCACTCCTCCATTGCTGTCATCCACCCAGTCATCAGATGGCTGGCGGTCATGTTGGTGGCGAGCTGTCAGCGCCGGCAGATGTCCTGTAGGAAGCGCAGTTGGATCTGGCCATGATATCTCCCTCTTTCTCTCTCTCTCTCACTCTCTCTCTCTCTCTCTCGGCCTTTGCATTGGAAACGTGACAGACCTCACTGTGCTCAATAAGGCTGGGGTGAATCAGTAATTAGGATCTAATCTGTGCTCCTGTGCATTATTAAGATCGTGGTGTTGAACGATTAGTGACTTGCATGAGTAAATTCTTGCCTTTAACTCTCTTTTTGATCTCTATTTGAGGCGCACTCCAAAAATACTTCATTAAATTCCGCTTCTCCGTTTTTGTGCAGCCAAACTGAGGAGGCCTTTTTTTTTTTAAACTTCAACACTCACTCAGCTGCAGTGAGTGCTTTGTAAGTTAAAAATCTTCGTTTGTTGCTTTGAGTTGGATGGAACTGCATTCTGTTATGGGGGGACATGGCCAGCCCACTTAGTAAAATCTAATTTTGACAGTTGAGTTGCTAAAGAGCTGTGAGATATCTGTTACTACCTAGGCTAGCCGTCAATTACTTTTCATAACATTGATTAAAACAAAATAGATGTTTTTATCTGTCTAGGAGTAATTTCCGATGCTTTACTGTGTCATTATAATCGTTTACTGATTTCTGATATAACTGTGATTAACAGCCCTTTTTTTCTTATCACCTTATCACAATTTGTCAGTTTTGTTTGTTTGTTTATTTATTTTAAATATTCATAACAGCATGCAAATCAGACTAAGAATTTTAGTGATATAACAGGAAAAATGCCATTATAGCTGGCAACCAAACTATATATCTCTACACTGACTATGGATGATTGGGTAGCACTCAAAGTAAGAGGGTTCTGGGTTTGATTCCCCGGCTGGGCGACCAGAGTCCTTCATCTGGACTTTTCACGTTCTCCTCATGTCTGCATGGGTTTCCTCTGGGTGCTCCAGTTTCCTCCCACAGTCCAAAGACATGCAGTCAGGCCAATTGGATATGCTAAATTGCCCCTTGGTGTGAGAGTGTGTGGATGTATATGTCTCTCTGTCTGTCTGCCCTGAGATGGACTGGCGACCCGTCCAGGGTGTATCCTGCCTTCTGTCCCAGTGACCGCTGGGATAAGCTTCATCACCCCCCCCCACCACCCAGAAGGATAAGCGGCTTAGAAAGTGAATGTGTATAATATTCCTTTTAAAAATATTTGTTTTTGTGGTCATTGTAGCCACACTTTGTTTACCCCAAGTTAAATTTGAATATTATGATGTGTGTATTTCCTATTGGTCCCCATGTGAAGCCAAATGTGCACCCCTGATTAAACGTATCAACATTTACAGACACTACAACAAATTCATTTAAACATTTTTATTAATATTATTAATACAGAGCAGATGCAAGAAAAATACACCAACAACAATGAAGACAGGGCGACAGATGTAGAGAACATGCAGAAAAGAAACAAGGAGCCTTTGCACCACACAAGGCCGTTAAAGCTGACGTCACCTCCAATCCTGCACATTCCGTGTGCATCCTGCAGGAGGCGCTGTTAAGCAATGCTGTGAGAACATCATGAGGCTTGTTGTCGTGTCTTGAGGGAGGGGGGCCTGCAAGGTAGAGCGGTGTTGATGTCTTTATCAAAAACATGAGCTCTGCTCTCTGAGTGGATCCTGATATCGTAATTGTGTCTTAAGTGATGCAGACAGCTTTGTGCAGGTTACCCTACATGACACTGTAATCAGTTTACACGATCACTTAGCGCCTATACATTGTGGATAATGTGGTTTGCAGTGGATGTGACAAGATTATTCTCTCATAATTGGGCATTTAAGAATGTGCGCTGGGTTAAACTATGTACAGACCGGCCACGCTGAAAAGAACGCTTTGAATTCATATCGAATCAACACAGTGGCTTTCAGTTTAACCCGAACCTGCTTGGATTTAATGCATTTTGTATGTGTGCAGCCCAGTGGGATCAACTGCACAGGGGCCTACAGCCACCTAAGGCCTTTATGAGGTCCCTCACATACACTCTGATACGACTGTGACTCACAGAGAGATGCAAACTGAACCAGTGAGCTTCCATAGACGCTACACAGACAGTGCCGACGTCTATTCATGTCCCTCTTGTTCATATGCAGCTTGTCCATGGCAACCAGGCTCTTTCACAGCTGTCAATCTCAGACATCCATTACTTACATCTCACAAATCCTAAATGGGTAAGGTAAACGTTTAGGTTAGCATTAGATGCTTGTGAGAAAAATAGAAATTACATTGTTCGTTTAAAGTCAATTTTCTAAGGATGGGCATCATTTATTCATTTATGCATTAATTAATTAATTTATTTATTTATTTGGCCCACTCGACTCTAGTTACAGCACTGGTCAGTGCTGAGAAAAGATCATTAGAACCAATCGGATTAAAGCCTGACAGTGTTGGATTTCTGATGAGAACTGGCTAATGGTTACCTGCAGTGACCACTAGTCTCCTAAAGGACACCTTTAGATCCCATTAGGAAACCATCATATGCATCTGGAATCAGCCCCAGAACAGCGGTGGGATCACTAGAAACCTTTACGTTGTGACATCAACCCATCGATGCCATTAGAAAATACTGGAAGCCACCAGAAACCAATAGAAACTGTAATGGCAACCATGATTTCCACTAATAAACATGTTTCAATCACGGAAATTCACAACAGTATTCAGTGCGCGTCATGTTAGTTAAGGGGGAGCATTTTAGTTAGGAGGTTGCATTGGGTTACAGTGTGCCCAGTTGCTAAGCAACAACTAGTGATAGCTAACTGGCTAGCTAAAATTAGCCAGACTTGCTTGTTAATTATAAACAATCTGAAACATTGCACTGATAAGAACCCAGATGTACCAGCACACGTTTCAATACGTACAGGCAGAAAGTGCTCATATTAACTCGCTTATGTGCTGCTGTTGGCAAGAATAAGCTCAATTAAAAACATGCTTTTTGTAACGAGGGGGAGCGAGGAGGCAGACGCATATGCAGAGATAAGCGACTTTTATTAAGGGCAAATCCAGGGTCATGGTCAAAACGGTCCAGGTTCAAACAGCCGATATGGAGAGCAGGAGGAACAGATGACAAAACGAACACAGAACCTCAAACAAGAACCAAATGCCACAAGAATACAATACAATACATCCAACACATCAGACACGATCAAACACCCAAACAGTACAATCAAACAAAGACCAGCGCCAAACACAGGGCTTAAATACAACAGGGATGATGAGGGACAGGTGGAAACAATCAGGGGCGGAGTCACGAAACAAGGGGGCGGACTAGACGGAAAAACAAATGCACGTGGACAATCAAAAAGTAAACAGAAAAAGCACATGGAGTAGTGGGAGGAGCCAACGGTGACATTTCTTGTTTATGTAGTGATTTAGATCCCGACTGCAGTCATTACAACTGTAAAGGCCCACCGTCCATTTGATTTGACCGGTCAGCACAGAAAAAACACTCATTATTTAGTCTCGGAGAACATTGAGGGTGCCCCTCATTTACAATGTTGCTGAGTTAGTACAGAGTAAATGTATTGATAATGATAAACAGATAAAAGTAAATTTAATAAATGAAGATTCCGATCAGGTAAGTATAAAAAGTGAAACATTAATAATAATGAAAAATACATAAAAATATAATATAATCTAAAAAAATCAAAATAAAACAGAAAATAAAACATACATAAGATGTAAAGGTTAATAAAATCAAGGTAAAATAAAATGAGGAAGATAAGATAAAAAAAAACTAACAAGCTAATTTATTAAAATGGCAAATATTAATAAAACAATAATGATTAAAATAAGAATATGAATAATAATTAATTTAAAACCAGTAGCAGAGGTGGTGCTGTGTCTTTCTCTAAAGCCAGACTGATTTAAACAGGACAGAATATTCGTGTAGAAGTGAATTAAGTTGACTGTTTATTAGGAGTTTTAATTTTAGCTAAACAGGACAATTTTGAGATTGGCCTGTAGTTATTTACATCTGCTGCCCCACCTCTTTTATGCAGGGGAGTTACATGAGATATTTTCCAGATCCTGGGAATTCTGTATTATAAAAGAGAGAAGAAATAAATAAAAAATATATGTATTCTAAAATAACTGGGGCTGCTAGACGCAGGGAGTAAGTAATAAAGTAAGTAAGTCATAAAAATGTTTTATGTAAGACAGGAGACGATATTAGTCGAAGACAACAGTTAAACCTCTGTAAATGTCCCCAGTGTACAGTAACTTTCTGCCCATTCGCTTGAACTAGAGGATGGAATCTTTTTCTATGTGGTGCTGTCCCATAGATTGTTGTTGGGGAGGGCGTGGGAGCATACATTATGTTGCAGTGCATGCTGGGAACTGTAGTGCAGCTCCTGGTGAACTGGGCTAATATTAATTGAAGATTAGACTAACTTTGCAGGCTGAATAGGATTGTGCCTGACTTGACCTGCAGGCCGTGGGTTCGACACATGGGGTATAGATGCTGGCTGATTTTGCTTAGCATCCGTTTTGGTCTGCTTTTCAAACATCCATGCACGAAATCGGTCTAATGTGAGGTGGCTGCTTTGGTCATTCACACTGGGCGCACAGATGACTTGAAACCAATGTGCCAAACTGCATCTCTGCTCTTAAAAACACCTGCATGAGACGCCTTGGACGCAAAAGATGCAAGCGTTTTAATACTTTCATGAAAATGATTCCTAACCTCAGCGTAGGCTGCTAATGCTTGTGCTACATGCATGAATGTGCACTCATTAACTCTTATTCCCTCCATGCATTAGCACCTGTTTTCAACCTGTTGATTCCCTCTCTGTCTTCTCAGACCTTTGGACGGTCAGGCCCTTTACTGGCCCTTTTATAATTGCCGAGATAATTATTTAAGCCAGGAACAAAAGATTTGCGCCGGAACAATAGGCGTGTGTGGGACTGGAATGGAAATGGCATCCACTCCATTTGCCCCTGAATCACAGTGAAGAGCACGCCGACCAATCCGCACGCTCCCGGACATGAATAACCCTTCTTTCTTCTTTTTCTTTTTTCAATATCTTATCACACTGAACTGCTCTTAAAGTAGTGCGGCGTGAACAGCCCACCACTCTCCAGTTCCAGCATGTAAAAAGCCCCCGTATTGTCAGCCACGACCCTCAAGGCCGCAGGAGGGAAAAAAAAGAAAAAAAGAAAAAGAATCATCGAGCCGTTCCGGATCCGGTTGGCGCGAGGCCGAGGCGGCCGTAGTCATGGAGGTTTCCATGGCAACGGCGTACACTGTTCTGCGAGAGTCGAAGGAAGACACCCACTCGCATTGTTCCTTCTCACCGATGCATATTCATAGGCGCAGAAAAAGCCATTAATGAAAGGCTTTTTATTGGGCGCGCGAAGCCGCGCATCCATCAGCCCGAGCTTTCAGCGCACAATGCCATTACAAACGCCGCAGTTCATCTGACCATGGCCTCTCAATTTACAGACACTGGATTAATAACCTTGCCGGAAGATTAGGCCTAATGGGGCAAAATATGATTAGGCCTATTTGTGCGCATACGATTTAAAGCACTTAAGAGTTCAGGTACGTCCGTAGGCCGAGAGGCAAAACGTGCCACTGCTGCCGGAGCTCGTGACTGATGGCCACGAGCGAGGCACAAAAAAGATCATGAAGACAAAAATACGCCAGGCACTTTTCTTTGATGGCGTAAGAAGAAAGCGCATTTTATTTAAACATACAAACACAAAAAACCTACCACACACGCACAACGATTACCATTCATTCAGAATATTAATTAACTCATCAAATGAACACGAAGAGGTTGAGCATGAATAAAAGATCATCTCAGGGGCCTGAAGAGCCTCCCACACACGCCTCTGCCCATGTTTGGTCGCAGGCCTACAAGCGGTTATGACTTTTTTCTGTTTTCCGCGGGCAGAAATCAGCCGCTTAACCCACAACGAACAGCACCTTGATAACATTCGAAATGCGGCTGGAGAGAGTTTCACCTCTCCGCAGCCTTCGCCACAAGGCCAAACAGGCTATTGTTGGAGACAAACAAACAGGGAACACAGCGTCTCTAGGAGAGGGGAAAAGCGCACTTTACTACGAGACGGAGGCTGACGCTTTATCAGACACTACTTACCTCTGCGCTCTAATGAAGAGCAAAACAAGCGGCCGGTCGGGGGCCTGGACCCTCGCTCGGATCTGGGGATGTGTGGGCATTTCACAGCCAAGGGCAAAGGGATCTGAGCGCTGAGGTAGACTGTGACTTGTTGTCAGAGCAGAATGTAGAACAACAAAATCACTAGTCTTCCACAACGCCCAGACCAAATCACAGCGGCCTTCTTAAGCACTTCGGGAACCGTGGACAGGTAACTAAACCTGCCGTAAATCAGAAGAGAAGTCCAGTTGCTGGTGGTCTAGAATTTTAAACTCATTTCAGACACATTCAGGCAACTCATTCTACATACTCTGGAATTTAAAGCTATGTTCTACACAAGCTCCAGAAATTTCAGTCATGTTGTAGAAGTTACCAGTTACATTCTAGATTTTAAAGCTCAGGTCAGATTCTAAAATGTGAAGGCCCAAAGACATTGTACAGTGTAAAGCTCCAGTCATGCACGCTTCAAGCTGTAGTCACATTCTACACGTTCTAGAATTCAAATTTGAACACATTCTAGAATTTCAAACCTTTATCTTCACACATTTGTGAATTTGAAGCTACGATCACATTCTAGAATTTAAAGCTCCAGTCGTATTCTGAAATTTCACGTTCACATTCTACACACTGTAGAGTTTACACAGTCTAGAATTTGAAACTCCACACATGCTAGAGTTTGAAGTTTCAGTCATGTTCTAGAGTTCTGACCAATTACATTCTTGAATTTAAAGCTCAGGTCCAGGGACGTTCTGCACATTGTACAATTTAAAGCTCCAATCATGTAGTAGAGTTCTACATTCTACACATTTTAAAATTGGAATTTTCAAATTTCAAACGATAATCTTCACACATTCTAGAATTTGAAGCTGCAGTCACACTCTAGAAGGCCCAATTAAATTCCACTAACATTGTAGAAGTTAAAGCTTCATTCTTATTTTTAAATGAGAATTTTTTTCTAGAAATTTAGGGACCGATAACATTGGAGAATTTAAAGGTCCAGTCACATTCTAGAATTTAGGGCTTTAGTTGCAATCTGGAATTCAGAGATCAGGTTACATTTCAGGATTATAGGTCCTGTTACATTCTACACATTGTATGATTTAGGTGCCCAACGCAGTTACAAATTCAGCTCAGTTACGTATTCGCATTCTAGATTTTAAAGCTTCAGTCATATTGTAGGATTTGAAGCTCCAGTCATGCTCTAGAATTTGAAACTGCAAATGCATTCTACACAATGTAGAAATTAAAGCTATACACATAAAGCTAAAGCTTCCACACATTAGAGAATTTGAAACTCCAGATATTTCAATCATATTCTAGAAGTTTGACAAAGTACATTCTAGAATTTAAAGCTCAGGTCATATTCTAGAGTTTCAAGGTCCAACACTCTACACATTGTACTCCAATCATTTACTACACATATGAAGTTCCAATCATGTACTAGAATTTTAAACTATAGTCACATTCTTTACATTCCAGAAATAGAATTTTAATACATTCAAACCATAATCTTTGCGCGTTCTAGAGTTTGATGCTGCACATGCATTCTAGAATCCGAGGGCCCAAATACATTCTACACATCGTAGAAGTTAAAGCTCCAATCATGTCCTCAAACTTGAAATTTCAATCTTGTTCTAGAAATTTAAGGACCAAGCCCATTCTAGAATTTAAAGCTCCAGTCAAATTCTAGATTGTAATGCTTCGGCTGCAATGTAGAATTCAGTGCTCTAGTCGTATTTTAGGATTATAGGTCCTATTGCATTCTACACATTGTGTGCTTTAAGTACCAACCATATTCTAGAATTTTAAGGTCCAGTCACATCCCACACAGTGTTAATTTCATTTACACATTCACATTCTAAAATTTAAAGCTTCAGTCACGTTCCCGAATTTGAAGGCGCATTCACAGTCTACACATTGTATAATTTAAAGGTTCAATTACACATCCTTACACATTACACTTACACAGTTAAAATCTTTACATATTCTAAAAATTTGAATCTGCAATCTCAATCTAGAATTTGAAAGTCCAGTTATAGTGTAAACACTATAAGTTAAAGCTCCAATCATATCCTTGAACTTGAAAAATGTAAGGACCAATCACATTCTAGAATTCCAGAATAGGTGTAATCACATTCTACACACTGTAGAATTTACAGGTTCAATTCTATTCTACACATCCTGGAATTTAAAGCTTTAATCGCATTCTGTCATTTTAAACTCCAGCCATGAGAGTTTAAAATTGAATTTGAACCTCCTGTCAATCTCGAATTTAAAGCTTTAATCATATTCAAGGATTTGAGGGTCTATTTACATTCAGTTCATTGTAGAATTTGAAGCTCCACTCATATTGTAGAATAGGGAAAGTCCAGCAATGCTACACACATTCCGCTCATTCTAGAATTTGAATTTTATGGAAGATTTGATGTTCAGTGTTGGTAATGAACTTTAGACGTGCTCCTTTTACAGCGGTGACGGCGACTGACCCACGCTGGAGATCCTGGTGGAGGTGTGTGAGATCCAGAGTGATGGAGCTAATAAAGCTCTAATACCAGAAGCCTCGCTGCCCTTTCCACACATGAAATGTCTCTCATTTCTGAAGGCTACGGTAACACCCCCCCCCCCCCCCCCCCCCCCCCCCCGACACACACATTGACTCTCCTGGACCGATGGAAATGAAAGAGAGAAAGTTGGTTCAGCTACAAGCTCCTGCTGCTAATAAAGAAGAAGATAAAAAGGGCAGATTTTTCTCGAGCGCGGCGATGGGTGTGAGTAACAGAAGGGTGGTTAAAAGGAGAAATGAGAAAAACAGAAAAGGACGGGTAAAAGAAAGGCCTGCACTCAAGAGACGGCCTTGAAAGGCATCCTGGAACAAAACGCAGCGGAGTAGGAGGAATAATACAGCAGCGGTGCATAAACCGCAAAACTCTGATAGCTGGAGACGTTCTTTCCCATTGAGTTGAGCCAACTTCTGCCACAGCTCTCATAAAGGTTTGGATCAGGATTCAGATCTGCAGACATCCTGCCTGATCAGTATTTTCTCTCCTGTTTACTGATCGTTACTGTTGGTGCAAAATCTTGGATCTCTAAAATGGTAGCAAAAAATAAAAACTTTTTTTCTTGCTTTGATGTAACACAGTTTTATTTTATTGTGAATTTTATTATTTAATTTTATTTTATTTTAGTCATTGTGGACTGGTTCCATTTGTCCGTTCATCACAATGTAAAGGACAGCTAGAGATTTCAAAACAAGTGAAAATATAAAGTAAAAAGACTTTGAAATGAAATTGACAGATAGCTAGATAGACAGATAGATAGATAGATAGATAGATAGATAGATAGATAGATAGATAGATAGATAGATAGATAGATAGATAGACAGACAGACAGACAGACAGACAGACAGACAGAGATGTGTTTTGTTGGATTAATGTGAATAATAACTGAGAAGCTGAGGTCAGTGAATGAGCTGAAAGCTTCACGGTTGTAACAGCAGATTTATGTAAAGTCCCAACATCAGCGTGATCACATTGGCCCAGTGCACTAAGGAGACTGAAGATTTTGTTTTCCTTTCAGTCTCTGAATTACAGCGAGGTGGCGAGGCAGTGAGGCAGCGAGGCACGCAGCCACATGCGGAGAAACGAAATATTAACAGGAAGCCGTTCTGTTAAACACAGTCACATCACCCACATAAAGGCTGTCAATCAGGACATAATGAAGACATCAGAGAGAGAGAGAGAGAGAGAGAGAGAGTGTGTGTGTGTGTTTGTGTGTGTGTGTGTGTGTGTATGTTGTATGTAAGAGGCTGTATCATTCAGATAGAGAGAGACAGAGAGAGAGAGTATAGTGGAAATGTGTCGTGAGATGCTCTTGCCATATCTGGCACATCACACAATCATCCACACATACACACACACACACACACACACACACACATACACACAAACACACACACACACACACAAAAAACATTCAGGACCTTTGCTGGTGACATTTCATTGTGAAGCTGGCTGAGTGTACTGAATCCCAGCTCCACGCATACACACACACACACACACACACACACACATACACACACACACACACTGTCTCTCTCTCTCTCTCTCTCTCTCTCTCTCTCTCATTCTCGCACTCTCTCTGTCTGAATGAAATAGTTTCTGTCATTTCTATCATGAGGTCCTGGGGTCCAAAAACACAATAAAACTAGAAAAAACAACAAAAAGAGACAAATCTAACTCATCCCTTTTCAGCTTCACTGCAGCGTCTCAGCAAGTCTACAGGGTTATTTATTATTAACATTATTTAGAAAGTCACAGAAGCTGAAGCCAAACTGTGCCATACACACAGCACAATAAGACAACCAATTAACTTAGAGAGCCCATAACTGTAATTCATCAGTCTCATAGTAGATACTGAATAATTTATAGTACGTAGTGAATAATTCCTACTAGATATTGAATAATTCATAGTAGATACATTATAATCTATAGTAGATCCTGAATAATTCATAGTGGTTACAATACAAAATATAGTAGATATTGAATCATCTGTAGCATTTAGTGGATAATAAGGATTAAATTAATACTCCAGTGTTTTTCAGCCTCTCTATCAGCTACATCTGCATCATGTGGTCAATCACCATTATATTCATTCTGGCACATTCAGGCCAAATACATATTTAGACAATTCCTTCAGAAAAAGATTAGTTATTGACATAATATTCCTTTAAAATGAATAACTGTGTAACAGGAGTGAATACTGTACTGCTGGCAACCCATTTGTAGTGTTTGCATCTTATTAACTTATGTCCACACTGGTCAGTAAAAGGATCAGCATGTATAATTGGGGTTTTCTGTTAACTACCATGTTTCCTATCACTGTATATAAGAAGCTGCTACCTTTATTGATGGGCGAACATACGGAACGCAATCCACGTCACCATGGAAACGCTTATCTTGGCGACTGAAGTGTGAAGTACATTCATCATGATTTTTTAGTTGGCCGGTTTGTGGCAACCAAATGAAATTCAATGCATGTTCACTCACTTCGCTAGATGGTCTTCTTCATGTACAAACTTAAAAATGATGGTTCTTCAAGGGCTCCTTAGTGATGAAAATGGTTCCATATGGAACCATGAACACTCAACGAACCCTCTGTATAACTACAGGGTTCTTTGCATGGTGAAGCGGTCCATCAGATGGAGAATGTGCGGTATATGGGCCTACATAGAACCTTTTGGAAAATTGTTCTATCTTCTATAGCACCTAAGAAGGGTTCTTCTACTATAAGAAGCTTGACATTGCAACAATAGACGACCAACCATATACAACACATTATCCATCAATCCGAAGAACGCTTTAATAATGCAAAGAACCATTTAAGGCTGAAGTGGTTCATGGCTCCATTCGTTTTCCTTTTCTAAAGAACCCTTGAAGAACCTTCATTTTTGAGAGTGTAGTTTAATAAGCTACACTAAGAAGAAAGGCCATTACTAAAGGAGAAGAGTGGATCAGAAAGGCAGAAATAACTGCCTTTAAGGTCAACATTCAGGTCACTGTGAGTTTTTGGACATCCTAAGAGCACCGGCACTCTTCGCCCTCATCTACTCTATCCCGCCAGGGCTTCAGGGTGGCAGAGCCCCGGCGAAGTTAAGGTTACATCGGCCCATTCATTTTGTATAAGGCCCTGCTTGGGTTAACACATACAAAGAGAAAGCAACAATTGGGCCTGCATTGTGCGCGGCGGCAGCATTGAGCGGAGTGACAGCGCAATTCTTTCGGCCCCCTTCAGGACGGGGAGGCTCATTAGAGACGGCCGAGCAGCCACAGCCTCATACAGAGGTGATGGATTACTTTCCGAGCGCGGGCTGAACAAGGCAAATTAGTTCAGATCAACCACGGTTTTCCCATTAAAAAAACATATTAGCCCTAATAGGCTTCTCAGTTCACATGAGCAGAATGTAGCCGTCCCTTTTTACCCTTTTTCTACCACCCTCACCCCCCTCTTCTTGTCCCCTAAGTAGCCGAACCTGTCTCTGCATGTACTTATACATTTACTCGAGATTTCTGGGAAAAGAGAGAAGGAGAATAAGTCCCAGAGAGAGAGAGAGAGAAGGGGAAAGAGAGCGAGAGAGCGAGAGAGAGAGAGGGTGAGAGTGGAGTGGGGCTGAAGATGTGTTTTTCCCCCCTCACCAGTCAGGCTGGAAATAATGGGCACCTGAATGAATAGTGATGCTTTATTAAGACCGCTTAAATCACGCTCTTCACTATAGGATGGACTCCTTTTATTCAGCACGATTAGAAAAATGAAATGCAGCAGCGAAGAATTAAAAAAAGACAGAAAGAAAGAAAGAAAGAAAGAAAGAGAGATTGTCCAGTGAGGGGGGGGAGCAGGCATTAAGTTCAGCTCTTTAACATCTGAATTAAGACTAATGTCCAATTAGGCTGTCATTGCTTATTACCTTAAACATGATTCGGTGATGGGGGGAAAAAAGACTTTCACAGAGTGGATCATAACCTTCCGTGACATTCCGCGCTCACGAGTCTTTATTGGGATCGTTTGTGGTGCGGAAATCTAAATGTCTCCATTTGAAAGGCTGCTGATCACATTATGGGAGTCTTTATTGCCTCACGTCATGCGAGCGTTAAGACATTAGTTTAACTCTTACGAGTCACGGTTACTGCCAGTGAAAATAATAAAAGCGTGCTGCAGTTCTTCAGAATTATCAGCCTGTGGAGACGAGTGGAGGAAATATGCAGATTCTAAACTTTTAATTCTCTCCACTTTTGCGTTTGTGAGAAGAGGAGATATTTTATTATGATCTGAATTTGATGGGAAGCTACTGGTGTTCAGCCTTGTAAACATGTTTTTGTCATTTTTTGAAACGAGAATAAGACAGAAGTGCAGGCTTGAACTGCTCCATAGAGAATGTGAATGTAGTTCATTATGCATTAAAGTCTAGAGTAAAACAACAACACTAGACTTTCATGGATGAATTAAACCAAACTTTAGACTCGAAAATCTGAATATCTGAGTAAATGTCACTCACACAAATGTTCCACAGTAGAATACTATTTTTTAAATGATTTTTACTGTAAAACTGATTCATCCTGTGATATAGAAGAATCATTTGTCACTGTATTTGCACACTGTGAAATTAGGCCTCTGCATTTAACCCAACCATGCAGTGAAATGCCCACATGCATGCACACTAGTGAGCACACACACTAGGAGGCAGTGAGCAGCTCTATCCGGGCAATTGGGGGTTAGGTGCCTTGCTCAAGGGTACTTCAGTCACGGACTGTCAGCCAAGGGGAATCGAACCGGCAACCTTCCGGTCCCAAAGCTGGTTCCCTAACCTCCGGCCCACGACTGTGGTAAAAACACAGAAAATGACTGTGAGTTTGAAGATGTTCTGCACTGCACAGGATCTAACAGCAACCAAAGCCAGTCTGAAAGGGCCTCCGTTCAGTTTTACTCTGCCTGTTCGTGGCAGTCAGCGCTTCATGCTGTTTATTGAAAGCGGAGCTTTGAGTGCATCCTGAACTCAAAAAGTATTTTTTCCCACCACGTTATATGCCTTTACATATTAACGTCACATGCAGAGACTCAAAAAAAAGGTCTGGCTCGATCTTTAGGCCTCAAAAGATCTCAGAATCAACACCATACTGATGAAAATGTGATGACAACAGTAGATAATTCCCTGGCATCCTCAGAAGATGCACCCAAGTTTTGACTGGGTTCTCTTTGAATTCTCTTTCAATCATCAGACTCAGCTGTTCTGGAAAGGGAGCCGAACCACAGCTCGCACCAAAAACGTTTTCCCACACTTTGGCCCGTATTCACGAGGCTTTTGAGAGTAGAAGTGCTGATCCTGTCAGTAAATAAGAGATGAATCTGAGTCTAGATCAGCACTCCTACTCTGAGAAGCATGCTGAATACAGGCTGTGTAATTACACATTTCCACCAGAGAGGTCTCCAAATCCCCAAAACATACACAGTGTAGCTTTAATATAATCTAATGAAAATTTTCACATTAAAAATGTAAATTTTACACTGTTCCTACATGTTGCTTCATCAGACATTGGCCTTCAGTGCAAAGTACTAATAGTTAGCGCTCGGGATTTGTAAAGATTATTGGCATTATTTTTATTATTATTATTATTATTATTATTATTATTGTTGTTGTTATTATTAGTAGTAGTGTCAGTTGTAGTGCACCCATAAAAAGATGGTTCTTTAAGGGTTATTTAGTAAAGGAAATGGTTCTATGTAGGACCATGTATTTTATATAGAACCAATTCATGCTTAAATGGTTCTTTCCATAGTGAAATGGTTCTTCATATTGATGGAGAATGTGTTGTATAAGAACACTTTGAAAATGGTTCTATACAGCGCTAAAAAGGGTTCTGCTATCATTACGATGTCAAGCTTCCATACAATACAATAACACTTTTTGGGTTTCAAAAAGGTTCTATATAGAACCATATACAATGCATTCTCCGTCCGTCCATTTCACCATTTCACCATGCACCACAAACTTGTTCCCTTTACAAAGAACCTTATAGAACCATGTTTTTGGAACAACGTAGATGCCATAATACTAAATAAGTATATAATAAAATTCTGAAGTGACTATTGATTATTGGGTTTGTTAATGATGATGATGAATATGATAATGAAGATTGATGTAATGTAAAGGTTGATGATGATTATTAATATGGGGATTATTATTATTATTAGTAGTAGTAGTAGTAGTAGTAGTAGAATACAAAACTTACACTCTTAGCAAAAACAGTTCTATATATTACCAAAAAAAATTCTGTCTTGTAATACAACAATTACAAGACTCCACAATAGTAGAACCCTTTTTGGTGCTATGTAGAACCATACTTTTAAAATGTTGTGAATCATTAAGAAGAACTGCTCAATCATGCAAAGAATCATTTAGACATTCAAATGGCTCTATGAGCTGTCATGGTTCTATATATTACTGTGTTGCCTTTACTGCAGAACCCGGAAAGAGCAGCTTGCTAGAGGGGAACCATAAAAAAAACTGCAGAACATACATCAGGCAAAAAACTACACATTTTACTACTGCTTTGTGATGTCATGAACACAATTTACATATATCTGTCTATTCAGACTTCAGAAGGTTAGCTCCGCCCATTCACGCTGATGTTATAAGGAGTGTTTCAGTCTGGAATGCTTGGAATGAGGTGCAGTGCAGGGCAGCCAATCAGATCAGAGCTCATTTACATATATCTGAGAGGAAGACAGACAGTCTGTTTAACTGTAAGCTATGAAGAGAGGTTGGAAAAACGAAATGTGGTGCATAAAACCACACAAACGTCATGAGCAGGAAAGGCAATAAATCCGCTGTAGGATGTGGGGCCTTTAAACAGGAGGACAGAGAGGAGGGAATCAGACTGCAGTACAATTTCACCTGAAAACATGAAGCGAATACTGAAGCTTTTCCAGAGCGCACAGAGAAAAAGTCCCAGTGGGAAAGCAACATGATGGAGAGCTTTTTTTACACAGGGGCGATCAAAGGGAGCTGCATGGAGCTTTAATTCAATAAGCGGGCAGTGAGAGTGTGAGTGACCCCACGCTGGACCCCGGCCGGCCTGCCCTCTTCGTCTAATTTGATTCCCTTCACTTCCACTGGAGCGTCCACTGGGAGAACACGGCCGGCTCAGAGGAAGAGACTGTTCATTCACCTCTTCACCCTCTCTCTCTCTCTCTCTCTCTCTCTCATCGTGTCTGCAGGTACTGATCTGAGCTGATTAGATACATGACATGGTTATGACAGTGACCCCCTCCGTTTCTCTCTCTCGCCCTCTCATTCTTTTTTCTCTTGCTCTCTTTCTTCCCTTTTTTGTTTCTCTGCTGTCCATCTTTGCTCTCTTGCTTTTCCATGCTCTGTCGCTCATTTCTTCTCTTTCTCTTTTTCCTTTCTCTCCATCATCATCCCTTCTCTCTTTCACTCGCCCTCTCTTTCTTTTCTTGCTCTCTCTCTTAATTTCTCTCTGCTTTCTCTCTTTGCCTTCTCTTGCTGTCTTTCTCTCTCTTCTCTCTCACACTCTTTTTCTTCTCTTGTTCTCTTGGTCTTTCCCTCTTCATTTACTCTCGTTCTGTCCTTCCTTCTGATTTTTCTCTATTTTTTCTATCTTTCCCTTCTGTTGCTTTCTTTGTTTATACTCTCTCTCTCTCTCTCTCTCTCTCTCTCTCTCTCTCTCTCTCTCTGTAAAAGCCATTGGCTGAATGCTGTGAATGTCATTACGTCCGTCTCTGCTCTGCTCACACCGCAGGAACTGGACCGAATACAGTCCAGCAGTGAAATCAGTCACAGCAAAGCAGAAAAAAATCAGTTATTGCATTTAGAATCTGAAATGCTGGACGCAGTCATGGTCACTTTTTGACTGTCAGGATAAACGATAGTCAGGCTTGTTTTGAAGGTTCTGTTTGATTTTAACAGTAACGTCAATGTTTACTCAAATCAACTCATCTTCAGATATTTCCTGCAATAACACAGAAGATTACTGCGAGATCAATGTTGATCTGTTCCTCAGTGCATTGTGGGATATGACAGAGTTTAAAAGGTGTGAACAGTGTTTTCATTCTGACGATTCAGGCTCTGGTGTTTTAAACACTTTTA
>NC_051218.1:5245000-5270000 GCF_015220715.1 Pygocentrus nattereri
AACTACGTCTGGTTCCATTGACTCGCATGATAAGTAAAGCAGGTTTTTTCCTTATCCTGTAAAGTTACCATTTTGGCGATACAAGGTTTTGTCAGCAGCGATATACAGTTTTTCTCTGCAAGGGCTCAAATGCGTAACGGTCTTACATTAAATACAAAGACTCAAGTAACTATTTTGGGGCGCAAACGTGTGTCAGCACATTTTGTATTACCATTAACACATCATATCTCTCATGTAATGAAATCTCAGAGGCTGCTTTGCTGAGACTTAAATCTAACCGTCTGCAGCCCAGGCTCCTTTTTTTTTCCTTTTCCTTTTTTCTTTACAGCAACAAAATCAATTTAGCTGTTTTCTAAACTGTAAAATGACACATTGAGGTGGGATGTGCTCGCAGCCACTGCGCTCAAATTGAATCTGGCCTTGTCCTGCGGGCAGCGAGAGGGCAGTTGGGCTGTGGACGCTCATGACAGTAAAAATCGAATGTAACACGTTTTGGCGGGGATGATAGATAGAAACAGCTGTCTACTCTCTTCCCCCGTAAACGTGTGGCATCAGCCCTGTCATCCAACGCTCCAGCGGCAGTGCTGCGGAACATTCTGGCACTGAGGCCTTTTCTACCAGCTCCATCACAACGTGCCGTCACCAGACCAGAGCCACGACACCTACACACGAGGTTTTACAGATACATGCCAAGTGTTGTGATACGATGCATTGTGCATCGCCTAAATCCAAATGTTGAGTTTTTAAACACCCTGTAATACAGCAAGCCGTTTTAGCTTTTAGTGCTTTTTTCAGGAATTCAATTTAAAAATGTGAAAATTTTATTCTCACTAGTAAGAATTGAATTCTTACATGTATAAATTCAGTTTTTGATATCAAGAATTCGATTTACATACGCAAAAAATTCATTTTTACTAGTGAAAATGTCATTTTTGACATCAAAAATGTAATTCTTACTAGTAAAAAATACATTTTTGATATCAAGAATTCAATTTTTTACTAGTACAAATGAAATCCTTGATATCAAAATTTTAATTTCATCAAGAAACCAGGATTAAAAGCTAAAACGGCTTTTCATACTGTAACACCTTTTGAATGTCACAGGGTTTAACTGAGATATATTTCATTGAAAGAAAGCAAAGCAATGAAAATGAAAATAAGAGCAAACGGACCCCGTATAAGGGAGACTTCATTGAAGTTGGGGGCTTCTTGTGTAATATCCTTGAATAAAATACAAATTTACAAATACAAAATGAATGCCCTCCCACAAGGTGATCGTCTTTTATCCAAGTTTTCATCGTGATCAACATTAGTCTAAAAAGCAAACATCTCAATAAAAAGTCGTCTGCAAAAGTTTGAGCACGTTTCAATGCACAGTTACTGTTTATTTTTGTTTAATTGAACATATTGGGAACAAATTATATGTATTTTTTTTTGAAAACCTTTGTAAAAGTCATGGCTTATTTTATACTGTATGTGTTTTATTTTTCAGATTTTCTTATTCTTTTTTCCTTATTTACATTTTAATTATTTTTATTTTTTATATTATTATTTACATGAATTATATTTTTAATGATATATTTTCTAGCATATTTTACAATATAGTAAACATGTAACTGATACTTAGACCTCTGTGTGACATACTATCACTACACTACACTCTGATGGGTTTTCTATACCAGAAAGGTTCTATATAGAACCATCTACAGCACATTCTCCATTAATCTGAAGGTTCTTCACCATGCGAAGAACCTTTTAATCATGCAGATGGTTCTTTGAGTGTTCATGACTCTGTATAGAACAGTTCTCTTGCTAAAGAACCCTTGAAGAACCATCTTTATATTTTTCTGAATTTGTTTTCTTGAGGTCCAGCTATGACATTTCTGTTGGTTAATGTATCATATTTCATTTTTCATGATCATTTTCAACCTCGATCATTTGTTACAGTACATTAATGACTGATATAATGTCATTTTCTAAAATTCATAAAATCATCATCTACAGGACGACAAACTTAAATATGGCATTTTTGTGAACATTTTAGTGCCCATAATCTACTTAATTGCTGAGTTTAACATATAAGGGAAACATTTAACTTTTGCACTGGCTACATGTTTATGTTTTTAATCCTTCCCAAATATTTGAAAGAGAAAATAAATAAGAAAATAACATTCAGCAAAGGTTCAAAGGTTGCGTTTGAAGGGTTTGAATTGTGTCAAGGGTCTTTAGGGGTCCCCTATTGGAGGGTCTAAATTTTAAAACTCAATACAGACAGCGGGAATAGAAACAGATGACCAGATTTCCACATGAACCTTTCCGTAAACATACTGACAAACGCTGTTACTCTTCTTTTAATAAACAGCATCCCTTA
Source organism: Pygocentrus nattereri (assembly GCF_015220715.1). NCBI lineage: Eukaryota > Metazoa > Chordata > Actinopteri > Characiformes > Serrasalmidae > Pygocentrus > Pygocentrus nattereri. The sequence continues at coordinate 5,247,372 of NC_051218.1, forward strand.
AATGCCAAAATCACTAAAATGTCATCAGGTTTAAAATATATTCATAAGCATATGCAAACGTTTGAACACACCTAGTCAAATAACATGTTATGCTAATTTTCTAAGTAAAAGTAATACAACTTATAAGGAGAAAACACATGTTAGTGCACAATGACTGTTGGTTTGTCCAATTTCATATATTGGGAAAAAAGGCCATAACTTTTCCACAGGCCTTTTATTTTTAAATTTCATTTTTCTACAGAAAATGTTAAAATCAGCAAATGAACAGTAATTATGCGCGGAAGTGTTCGCGACTGTGTTCACGCTCGAAGACGCGTTCACTTGTTTTCACTTTCAGAACTCAAAAACAACGTCAATTGACCAGGGGTGCACAAACTTTTGCATACAACTGTATGTAAATGATCTCTTATGTTCTGATTGGCCGTCCTGTTTTGTGCCTTGTTGAAAAAGAAGTGCACTCCTAGTTCCACATGAAAGGGCGACGCTAAGTCTCCTTGCTGCAGAGACGGTACTGATCCCTGCTGTCTGGACTGAGCTGAACCTCATCACTGTACCTCCCCCCCAGTCTGTCTGCCTGTCTGTCTATCTGTCTGTCTGTCTATCTATCTATCTATCTATCTATCTATCTATCTATCTATCTATCTATCTATCTATCTATCTAGCTACCTGTCTATCTGCCTGTCTATCCTTTTGTGATGTCACAAAAACAGTACATTTAAAACTCTCTGTTTTTGCTATTTAGTTTCCACATATGGGCTGTAGGGATATTTGAAGCTTTGACGATGTTCCCACACTGCGTCAGTTTTTCTTTAGGAAGGTGAGGGAAATTCCATTTTTTTATGGCATGGCCCTTAAATACACGTACGGGTTGCTGTGGATCGAGTGATGGAGGAAGAGTGTTGGAGAAATGAAAAAAATAGAGCCCCGTGTCAGACGTGAGTGAAGCTGTGCAGCAGAAGTGCCGGGTGAGATGGAGTTGCTATGTCAGGTGTGTATATGAATAGAGGGGGAAGTGCAGAGCAGTGTTTCCTACAGAGATTCGGCAGGGGTGGGAGGGTGGGGGGTTGGAGTTGAAAGCGGCAGGAGAGCAGGATGTAGAGAGAGATGTGTGTGTGTGTGTGTGTGTGTGTGTGTGTGTGTGTGTGTGCATGTTTGTGTGAGTATTAAGCTCTTTCTGGGGACAAAATTTCTGTTGAGAAACATGAAGCTGGACAGGTTTTACATTTTGAGAGCAACTGTGTGGATTTGACTTCAAAGTCTATTTGTGTATTTATCTCTTTGCAGGGACCTAATTCCCCTCAGGAGGATATACACTACTGTTGCAAAAGTCAGAGACCCCCTTCATTTCATCAAAGAAGCTGAACAATGGACTGACCATCCCAGAGTCCATACCTCAACATCTAAGACTGAGCTTTGGAGGCATGTCTGCAGGTTCTTTGAGGAACTGAAATTCTCCTGAGAAGAATGGATATATATATATTTTTCTCTGATGCTGAAAGCTAAAGAAAATGAAAGGCGGTCTCTGACATTTTCACAGTGCTAAATGTTATACATATAAAACATAACTATTATTATTAATTTTTATTTTTTATTGTTTTATATTATATATCATTATTACTACATGCAGATTTTTACATATCATTGACAAAACCTCATGCCTCCATTTTTCAGTTTTTGAGATAATTTGAAAATGCCTGTTACCCCTTATATTTACATACAAATTTCATGATGAATGGGCTAAAAGAAATAACCCAAAATCACCTGGAAAAAATGTCTGGTTCCATTGACTTCCATTAAAAGTCAAGTAGGTTTTTTCCTTCTCCTGTAAAGTTAACATTTTAGAGATACAAGGTTTTCGTCTGACAACAGCGACATACATACAACACGGATAAAAATTAAGGGTTCGCAAAAGAACCTTTCTATAGATGACTATTTAAACAACCATTCTGTATTCTCTACAATGTCTTTAAAGTTTAAGGAACCTCAACCTAAAGCTCAACACCAGTTTGACGTTTTTCCTGGAACCATATAAGAGCCTTATTTGTATGTACGACCCAGGTCCCCACAAGGTACAAAAACGAGTTTGTGTGTCTTGCTGGGCCTCTTCTTCTGTTGAATATCAACCTGACTCTCTCTCCCTCCACCCTCCTTTTCCCTCCCCCTTATTCTCCCCCTTGCCCCCCCCCCACCTCCTCTTCTCCTCCTCTCTGATGGACTGATGGGTTGCTGTGTGGTTTGTACAGCGCCGTGCTGCTGCAGCACAATGCCTGCTGTCGCGCTGTCATGTTTTCTTTGTGTGTGTCCGCGCTGCTCTGAGGCACACCTGGACTCAGCGGTGAACAAAGGTCCATAGCAACGGGAGGAGGCCACGGCATCTGGGCACAACACCTGTTTGATCTCTAAGACCTCTCCGAGATAAGTGGCCGTAACCAGAGCAACCGCGAGAGAGAGGCTTCCATGCTTTGTTTCAAGAGGGAGAGGTTTCAGCACTGGACGAACAAACGTCCACACATACCGCGTGTGCTGTTGATGTAGGTTGTCATATGAAAACCTTATGAGTTCATTTCATTCATTAAAGGCCCCATATGTGTTATGATCGCGATACTTGAGCCACGATATGATCATTTTGAAGATTTCTGAGAGCATTATGATTGCCAATATATTGCTATTTATTACATTTGACAAAAATGATGAATCAATAATAATAATCATAATAATAATAATCATGCTCCCACACTTTGATTCAATAGGGGGAGGTTTCAGCTGTGACCCAGCGATTGTCCACACATACAGAACACCAAACTTTTGATATATATCGTTGTGTTAAAATGTATGGTTTTATTATTTAATTTATATATATATATAAATATATATGAATGACATAATGTCATTTCAGTCTCTAGAAGCTCCATGATGTGATGTGTGAGCAAAAACCTCCTACCTCATTTTTGGTAATTTTCAGTTTTTGGCATGATTGGAAAATGCTTGTTGGCCTTTACACTCTTCATAAATTTCATGAAAAATGGAGCAAAAGAAATGACCTAAAATGACTTGGAAAGATGTCTGGTTCCATTGACTTACATTAAGAGTAAACAAGGTATTTTCTCCTGTAAAGTTACTATTTTGGACATACAAGATTTTCTTCAACAACTGTGAGATATATTTTATGTAGTTTATTACATTTGAACTTAAATAATAATATTTTAAGTAAAACAAAATAATAAATAATCATTTTGTGATGATTGCACCAATAGGAAGAGTCCAAAATGACTTAATAATAAAATCTTATGTTCACGTAATGTTCACGTACATTTCAAATTAAGACCGCTTTTCTTCTTCTCCTATAACGCTACGTTTTCAGTTGTATAAAGTTTTCTTACAGCAGTAAGAATGTGGTGGGACCAGGGCTGCTATTGTTAATGAGAACTAAAGTAAAAAGTGAAATGAGGTACCTGTTTATTGTGATTATAACTACAATTTTCAAAACTAAAAACTAGTAGTACACTTCAGAAGCTTTGTAGATGCTTAACTTACCTTTAATTTACATTCAGTTACATGTCTATTAATTTACCTTCATGTTCCCAAAGACTAATCCTGGAGAGAACCTTAACCCAAAACCTAGTCCTAACCCTCACCCTGGTCCCTTTCTGAAACACCACCCTGGTCCTATTTCTAACCTTCAACCTGGTCCTAATACTGACCTTCACCCTGGACCTGAATTTAACTATTGCCCTGGTTCTAATCCTGACTTGCACCATGGTCCTAATCTTAACCCCTCACCATGGTCTCAATCTTAACCCCTCACCTTAGTCCTAATCATAACCCTCACCCTATTCTTAATCCTAACCCTCACCCTCACCTTAGTCCTAACCTTAACACCACATCTTGGTCCTAATCCTAACCCCCCCTTTGATCCTCATCTTAACCCCTCATCTTATTCCTAACCCTAACCCTTACCCTAGTCCTAAACCTAACCCTCATTTTGATCATAATCCCACCCTCCATATTAGTTCTAACCCTAACCCTTACCTTGGTCCTAATTCTAACCCCTTACCTTAATCCCAATCCTAACCCCTCACCTTAGTCCCAATCCTAACCCCTCACCTTAGTCCTAATCCTCACCTTCACCTTAGTCCCAATCCTAACCCTTACCTTGATCCTAATCCTAACTCCTCACCTTAGTCCTAATTCTAACCCCTTACCTTAGTCCAAATCCTAACTCTCATTTTGATCCTAATCCTAACTCCTCACCTTAGTCCCAATCCTAACCCTCATCTTGATCCTAATCCTAACTCCTCACCTTAGTCCTAATCCTAACCACTTACCTTAGTCCCAATCCTAACCCTCATCTTGATCCTAATCCTAACTCCTCACCTTAGTCCCAATCCTAACCCTCATCTTGATCCTAATCCTAACTCCTCACCTTAGTCCTAATCCTAACCCCTTACCTTAATCCCAATCGTAACCCTCATCGTGATCCTAATCCTAACTCCTCACCTTAGTCCCAATCCTAACCCTCATCTTGATCCTAATCCTAACTCCTCACCTTAGTCCTAATCCGAACCCCTTACCTTAGTCCCAATCCTAACCCTCATCTTGATCCTAATCCTAACTCCTCACCTTAGTCCCAATCCTAACCCTCATCTTGATCCTAATCCTAACTCCTCACCTTAGTCCCAATCCTAACCCTCATCTTGATCCTAATCCTAACTCCTCACCTTAGTCCCAATCCTAATCCTCATCTTGATCCTAATCCTAACTCCTCACCTTAGTCCCAATCCTAACCCTCATCTTGATCCTAATCCTAACTCCTCACCTTAGTCCTAATCCTAACCCCTTAACTTAGTCCCAATCCTAACCCTCATCTTGATCCTAATCCTACCTCCTTACCCTAATTTTCATCCTACTGTTGACACTGAACTGAGTTTTGAATAGGGATCTAAAACTGTAAGAGCTCTGACTGAAGCTGCACTGCACGGAAAAACTGCTGCATATTTCAGTCACAATAACACTTAAAGCACATAACCAAACGGATGATTTGGGCATCACGGCTTTGGGCAGAGTTTAGTCTGCGTTACTTCAACCAAAATTGCTGATGTTTATTGGATTAAATGATTTGAATTAAACAACCATTGGCACTCATCGTTAACTGTAATTGGTAAAAAGCTAATTTGCATATTGTCTCTGTCTGACTATATCAGTATAGAAAAGGCCAGCATTGTGCAGCCCTGATAGGAACACTGTACAGTCACAGCGCCGTGGTTGTGAATAAGAAAACATACTTACGTGCCACAGTCCTCACAGAGCAGCGATGGGCCGGACTGTACTGTGAACTATTTGACCTTGAAATAAAAAAAGAAATTATTAGGCATCAATAATTTATTATGGTACATACATCCTTTACATCATACATCTCTCTCTCTCTCTCTTTCTCTCTCTCTCTCTTTCTCTCTCTCTCTCTCTCTCTCTCTCTCTCTCTCTTTCTCTCTCTTTCTCTCTCTCTCTCTCTCTCTCTCTCTCTCTCACTCTCTCTCTCTCTCTCTCTCTCTCTCTCTTTCTCTCTCTCTCTCTCTCTCTATTCTCTTTCCAGTGAATAGATGTTAAACTGTCTGCTTTACAGTTGGCTGAAACACACACACACACACACACACACACACACACACACACACACACACACACACACACACACACACACACACACACACACACACACACACTGTGTCATTTCTGTGAGTGTGTTCTGTGTTCTGGTCCCAAGGGGACACACAGCACACACACCGGACCACCCATACCAGGTCATTACAGCAAAGACAGGAGACAGACTGTTCCTGCTCAGAAGCTGCTGCAAAGTTTCAACTGGACCTTCCAGTGAACATCTCACTTGCTACACATCTCACATCTCACAGCTGATTCATTGAATTGCCTCCACAGAGCTTTTTGGAAGAACATCAGCCCACGACTTACAAACCTGGAGAACCCGAAGATGCGGAGACATCCAAGGTCTCGCTGTCCAGCCTGAAATGTCATTCAGCAAACCACTATGAATTATTCAGTAACTTGGGCAAAATATTCAGTAACGACGATGAATTATTGTCTACCTATGAATTTCAAGTATCTACCACAAATAATTCAGAAACTACTATGAATTGTTCAGTAATTACTGCAAATTCTTCAATAACTCCTATGAAGCATTCAAAAACCACTGCAAAACATGCAGTACCTCATATGAATTGTTGTGTATCCACTATGAATTTTAATCTACTACGAATAATTCAGCAACTACTATGAACTGTTCAGTAAATGAAAAATTCAGTAACCACCGCAGGAATGAATTATGAATAACGTATGAAATTATTTAGTAACTACTATGAATTATTCAGTGACCACTTTGATGAATTATTGTGAATCTACTATACATTTTATATATCTACAGTGAATAATTCATTGTCAACTACGACTAATTCAGCAAATACTATGAATTGTAACTATTGCAAAATATTCAGTAACTAATATGAATTATTGTGTGTCCATAAAGAATTGTACATACCTACTATGATTAATTCATTATCTGCTGCGGATAATTTAATAACTACAATAAAGTACTCAGTAATTGTTACGAATTGTCCAATATTCATTATAAATAATTCAGTACATATAATAAAATTAATGTGTAAGTTCTGTAGTTATGAGAGTGAGGGATATATGAACATCCTGTGTACGCATACGTATACACACACAAATATATATATATATATATATATATATATATATACATACATACAGACAGACATTAATCTGGGTCACAGAAACTCGCCCCCATTTAAAAGGAGTTTTAGTGGTTACAGGGCGGCTGTGGTCACTGTGGTGTTTGCTCTGCTAATGGATCCAGTCAGAACTGTACCACCATCACCCCCCCACAGCCTCTCTATGTGGCCGTCAGCTCCAGACTCGCAGCAGGAGAGCTGGACAGATCAAACCCTGCAGACCTCCTCCCCCAAACACCCACCATCACATCCCCCCCAACCCCCCCTACAGCCAGCCTGTCACCACCACACAGCCTGACTGTGATTGCACTTCAAACACGGCCACAACTGAACCGCCGCTTTTACACAGATTCTCTCACGGTTTGATGTCAGAGCCTCTTCTAAAACACCCCTGCTGCGCCGCGCATGCTTCTTTATAACATGCCTGTCTTTGTGTACGTGTGAGTGTGTGTGTGTGTGTGTCTGTGTTTGTTTTTGTACTCCTTCAGGGCAAAAAATGACGTGAATGCGGCCAAAATGGAGAAAAATGTGACCAGTCTACAGGAAACTGTGGTTCCTGAGGTTAAAAAACATATATGCCGACATGAAACATATATCTGCTGTATAAAAACAAGTGTGTTTGTGGGTGAGAGAGACTGTGTGGGTGTGTGCATAGATAGATAGAATGTGTGAGCGTTTCTGTGATGCTCCTCTGTTTTTTAAAATCACACCATCCTCTCCTCAAGGTTGGGAGTTGAATGGAAGAAGCTGAATTGAACTGAAAAGGCCATTGATGGCCTCCTCACGTTACTGAGGAGTTTTATCTCCGACGCCATCGTCGTGTCCTAAAACCACCCGAAAGGCTGCGGTTCAGCGGCGTTTATGACTGTTAGCCTTTGTCGTCTTGCGTGCCTGACATAAAGCCCTGACCTTTGTGTCTTTACACAGGGTTTATTTTTTTTTTTGTTTGACATTCAAATCAAGCCAGAAAGTCTAACAACATCTGTTTGCAAAAGACAAAGAGTGATGACGACAGCTAGGTGTTACATTTAGAAGGAGTGTGTGTATTTAGCTCTTTGTGGGGACTACACATTGCCATGATGCTGGTGAAGCAAATGCTTTTCCAGAAGGGATTTATTTATTTTTTTGTAAATCAGTAGAAAATTTCACTTTTTTTCCCAATTTTCTCCCCGAATGGTACCAAGGGAGGGTGGGGGCTAACATGAGGTTCGGCCTACTGCGTCTTCTCAAACAGCCTCTAACAGGACATCGTTGGTCTCAACATGCTTGGAGGAGAACACTAACTGCTCATTTGATACTATGAATTTTAGGTTAGAAGAGTGAATACAGTAACACAGTAAGTGTGAACTGAACACTAAGCTTGTTTGGTAAGTGTGACACTCATGCCGAGAAATTTGACAAATTTTGACAAACATTTACTGATTTTGAAAAACATGCAAATGTAAGTAATGGAAGTGGAATTTTTTATGTAAACTTTACAAAAATTTCCATGTTTTTTCATATTTTTTCCTAAATTTACTTGTGTCCAATTCCCACCCTTTTAGCCAGGTCTGCTCGAATCCCACAGTGCTGCCAGGTTATTAGGATATTGGTTTGCATAAGGCTCCATTCACTGCATCTTTCCGAACTGGCACTAAAGCAACATCATTGGAGCTAAACAGGTTTTGAGGAGAACACTGACTGCCAATTCTGTTATGTCAGCTAACTGTTACATTGGGTTGGCTAGCATTGCACTGAGTGATGGGCAGGAGAGGGAGGACCATCCTACTGACTCAGAGTGAGAGAGAGAAGACATGTTCTCTTGGACATACGGATGGCTATGGCATCCTTTGGGCTTGATCTCCAGATGGAAAAACTTACACATAGGCAAGAAACATCCTCAATGCAAGTACCTGAGCACAAGTGAGAGCACCCAGCCAATGCACTGCAAAAGCACAGCCCTTTTGTACAAACTAAACATGTGTTTCTTCATTACTGAGGCAGCTAAAACAGTCAGTACTGCAGGGGGCGACAGAGGACAAATCAGAATGAGATCTACCGTTATTCCAAAATAAACGACAAAACGTGGACAGTTGAGGAGAGTGAGCTGCTTTACTTGTTCTGTTGGCACAATGTATCATGTATATAGTGGTGTGCAAAAGTTTGCACACCCCTGGTCAAATGACATGCTTCCTAAATAAAAGCAACTTAACACTACTTGAGACACGGACATCAGTACATCATTTTTCATTTTTCAGTTTTTTACGTAATTTCAAAGTGCCTGTTGTCCTTTCCATAGTTTGTAAATTCCACGATGAATGGACCAAAACAAACAGCTCAAAATTACTTGGAAAACTTCTGGTTCCATTGACTTCCATTAAATGTAAAGTTGGGTTTTTCCTTCTCTTGCAAATTCACCATTTTGGATATACGAGGTTTTGTTCCGACAGCAGCAAATTGCTGTTTATTTATGGAATTTAACAAATTGGGAGAAAAAAAAAACAAAAAAAATAAAACGTAGGCTGTGCAAAAGTGATTGCACATCATTTATTAAACATTTTATTTTTTCAATATGTTAAGTAAACCAATGGAAATCGTGCACTAAAATTGCGTTCTCTGTAGAGAACATCTCAACTTATTTTCACAAAATTAACAAAACATAATTTGACTGGGTGCTGAAACTTATGTTTGCATATGACGGTGAACATGTTTATGCAAGCAAATCAGTTCTCGTCCAGCTGCTGCGCTACTAAGACCAGTTGACTGGACGAAAGCACACTTGCATCACCAGGCATGGCTGCCAGTATAGCGCCCCCTGCTGCAGTGCAAAGAACACAGCTGGCATTGCGTTATGAGCCACACTGTTACTCATTTTAGAACAACAACATTGTTGCGTAGCTTAAAGCATCTTCATATTCCTTTTAATATCTGGCCTTCGATGAATGCGTCACTTGTGACCCTAAAACTTAAAGATTTTGCCAGTGTTTCTAATTTTTTCCTGAACTGTTGTGACCAATTTTAGCATAAATATGTTAGATGAATATGTTGTGGCCATGGGCGCATTAATCTGCTCTCCACACACGGTTATTCCCTAAAACGGCAGCTTTTATTCGAAACAGTAAGCGATGTTAGCTCTGCTCTGTGGTTGCTGAGGTTGAGGCCGGGGCCTGGGTTTGCTGGAGCACAGCACGCACCGATACACAGCCGTGTTTTTCCTTCTCTAAGTGTGTCTCCTCCTGTTCTGCTCCTGAAGTCGGCGTTCGGTAACCGAGCTGCATCTGATTGCATTAATTGAGCTCCGTTTGTTTGAACACCTGTTTCTGCTGTGCACCCGCAACCATTTGGCCTGCAGCTTCTGCAACTTGCACCCCCCGCCTCTCCTCCGCTACTCTCCCACCACACCGACAAGATTGACTGAGCGAGACTCTCTCACTGTAATAAACCCCACTCACTGTAAACTGTGCTTGTTTGTATTGCATGTGTCTATATAGGTCTATATGGGTGTTTTATAGAAATCTTTTCCAAAAGGGAATATTTAAAAGACAACACGCAGGAGGACCATTGAACCCTGGAAAGACCCTTTAATGCACTTAAATGACTCTTTGAGTTGCCACAGCTCCATAGCCTTCACTAAAGAGCCCTTTTACAGCGAATTCACTCTCGTAGTGCTGGATTTACTTACATAGTGTTGCTTTTGTGCGCTGAAGGCATCACTGTTAGCCTAAATGTAATAATGTAAATAATGTATGTAATAATGTATCAATTATACACTATAAACATAAACTGAACACTGTGAGCATTGACTGAAATGTGTTTCGCACTGTCGCACTGCAATAGTGTCTCTTTTTAATGCTGTGAGAGTGAACAAAGCACCAGACGATCAAAAATGAACAGTGTAATCGTGACTGTAGTCCAGTTAGAGTGGATTCAATCCCTGGATATTTTATGTATATGGGTTTGATGCTGTAAATCAATTTTGGATCGATTTCTCCTGGATTTTGCTCTCATTCAGACCCGTTTCTCCTGTCCCTAAGACTGAAACGCCACTCAAACTGTGAGGGAAACACATCTGGATGGCGGTGAACGCCGGAGCTCAGATTCTGGCTTTAATATATTTGTTTTCTCGGGCTTTGTAAGGCTTGGTTGGGAAGGAGGGGGGCGGGGGAGTGATGGGGGGGGGGGGGGGCAAGCCACAATATGTTACAGGAAGCTAATTTGAAATGATCCTTTGGAAAATATCAGCGTGCTAACAGGTGGCTCCGCGATGAACATCTGTGAAAAGGGAAAAAAAAAAAAAAGCAGCACTGCTGCCGAACGCTCGCTCGCAGAGGTTTGATGGTGATAAGACTCAGAACAAGTTCGACTCTTTCTGCTGCAATTATTAATCGCAGGGTATCATTTCGTGTGGGTGCAGCTTCAGCTGGACGTTTGCAGGATTTCTGACGTGCTTTATTTCTAGGCCGACGACAAACCCTTAGAAGCAAATGAGTGGGACATATTTGAGACCCTCAAAATAAGTAAATAAGCTGAAATAAACACATCAATAACACCTTACAGTGCATAATAACAACACATCACAAAGTGGACAAAAACACATCCCAGCTGTCTTATAACCTCAGGACAAGATTATTCTGGTCAGTTATTACAGCTCAGGTTGCTGAATGAACATGTTCACATTAGTGCTCATATTCCCAAATAAATCATTTATTTGCTGAATTTGCCCCAGGAGAGTGACGCACTGAGGGGGGCTAAAGGGCGCTGTCCACCACTGTGGTGCTGAAACGATTAACGGTTCCCTTCTCATCCCCTTATTAATGTGCGGAGCTGTCCGCGGTGCTGAAATCACAGCCAAACCTACACTGTTCACCCCTTTACACAGCTTTTTATATAAAAGTCAGGTTAATGATGCTGGGGTTCAACATTAATGTAGCTTTTAGATAAAAACAAAAAAAGCGGTTTGTTTTTTCCACCAGTAATAGCCACACTGCTACAGTGCTGGACATTTCAATACAACACAATGACACTACCCTTCAAAAATAAAGGTTCCTATGGTTCTTAGCTTGGAGTCCTAAGGAAACATCTTTACCTACATTATGTGCTCAACATAAGTTCTTCCCATTTGCAAATCTCATTAATAAGGTGCTATATTAAAGAACTGTCCAATGAAACGTTCTTTAGGGAACTAAAAGTGGCTCTTCTGTGGCATCACTCTCATTTTTAGGAGTCCAGCCAGCAGAATTGGTACAAGTAGATGGTTTTCAATGAGCCACAGTGTAAGTAAGGTTGCTGACACATTTCCAAGCCAGTTTAATTGGCACCAAACTCACATTATATGGAACTCTAGAAAGGTTCTTCCCACTTCTACACAACCAAAAGATTTTTTTTTAGCAACCAGAAGTTATTTTTAAGAGTCTAACCGGCAGATTTGGCTCAGGTCTATGTTTTTCAATGATACTCAATATAAGAGCTCAAGCTGCTCCCATCTCATGGATGTGAGTCTAACTCAGTTCAGATGTTTCGAAGCTGGTCTAATTCTACATTTGATTGGTTCAGGACCTATTAAGGAAACCTTGGATCACCAAAATTATAACTTTACAGGAGAAGGAAAAAACCTGCTTTACTTTTAATGTAAGTCAATGGAACTGGAATTTTTTCCAAGTCATTTTGGGTCGTTTCTTTTAGTCCATTTGTCATGAAATTTACACACCGTGTAAAGGGCAACAGGTGTTTTCAAAGGATGTCAAACACTGAAAAACATCAAAAAATGGAGATATGAGGGTTTCACCCGACAGCAGCGATACGGAACTCTAAAAAGGTTTTTCCCACTTGGAGATCTCATTTACAGATGCTTCTTTCAAGGACCAGCCAGCGAAAGCTGGTTCAGTGGCATTTCAGGGCTCGTAAGAGTCTAACCTGCACAGTCGGCTCCAGCAGGTGTTCGTCAAGTGAGCCAGAAAGTAGGAGCTTACAGGCAGCTCCTATAGATGTGAGTCAAGCTGAAACATTCCAGAGCCAGGCTGATTCTCACAAAACATTAAAAAGAGGGAGAGAGAGGGAGAGAGGGAGAGAGAGAGATATGAACGTGTCAGAAGGTGCATCTGGGCTTGTGTGAATTCTCACACTGACACTGCATGCAAACTGACACGATGCGCTCACTCACATCCACATCCAGCACAGCTCTCTCGCCCCCTGGGGGGACTTTTTTCTGGAGTTTGGCCAAACACGGCGCTTCATTACATTACATTCGCATTGCCATCGGAAAACATGAGAGTCGAAGGGGGGTGGGGGGTGGGTGGTTACCAGAAAGCCCTCTATATGATTACCGAGGCAAGAGAGACGAGTGCGTGTAGAGCATGGCTCCAGTATTGGATTTGCCAGAGATAACTATAATAGAGCGCTCTTCAAACCTAATTGTAGTCATTCTCTCAACACAACAGCTGGGAAATTATGTTTCTTGCAGGGGAGCCGCTGCTATAATCAGTGCAACTTTGAGAAAGACAAAAAAAAAAATAAAAGAAGGAAAGCGTCTCGGCGCTTCTGTCTCCGGCACAGGCGTGTGACCTTCAGTGCCAAAGTGAGAGACCCTTTTTTGGGGGGCTATGCATTCTTTCAGTCAGACTTGTGCAAATAAGCCAGCTGCCACTGAATAGTCAACCCACCAGGGCTTTTATTGTGGCAGATATGATCTAAAAAAAAAATTTTTTTTTTATTTTTGTTTTTCTGCATCATTTCAACACATCAGCTGCCCTTTACATCGTACACACATTTCACGATGATCGGACCAACAGAAGAGCTCCCAAATGACTTCAAAATGAACCTGTTTCCATTAACATACATTAGAAGTTAAGCAGGTTTTCGCCCGTTCCTGTAAAGTTAGTACTGTGGAGGTTTTTCGAGTGCAAAGGAAAGTGATGCCTTACGTTGATCGTAGCAGTTTTACTGCGCCCACTAACCTACCTGTTGATGGCCCTGGCAGCCACTTAGCAAGTTTGGCTCCACATGCACACTCACAGAGACCCCAGACATCGAGAAAAGAGACGTGACCGACCTGCCTGAGATGTCCATATCGGGCACTTTCACGTTTCAAGGACAACACCAGACCTGGAATCTCACCCCAAGCTATCCTGCTATCCTGCTCTAAGCACTGAGCTCATGGCTTGAGTCTAAATTTAAGACAAAAAACACACGTCCAGCTGCCCCTCTAGTCAAACAGCATCACAGAAGAGAGGAAAATAGGAAAAAAGCCCCCCATAACACCCCCCCCCAACCTCTCAGCATCCCTGTATCTTAACCACCCGCCCCCTCCCCACATCTGCACTCTCACAAGCCTCTGAAGGAAGAAGGAGAGAGGATCGTATTTAGATTGATGCCTTACGTGAAGGTTGGAGCTGGGAGTCGCCCCCCTGGAGAAAGCCTGGAGAAGCGGCAGCTCCGTCTCGCTCTGCTCTGACAAAAGCAGCTCCTCGGTCCGCCGCCTGGCCCTTTAAAGCCCCGCTGCCTCTCTACAGGTGGCCCCGGCCCCGTGACGCCACCATGACGCGGCGCAGGGGGCGGGGCCAAGGGCATCACTGTCAAAATGAGAAAAAAAAAAAATGAAGTGAAGATTCATTGCTTCATAATAGAAGTCCAGACACATTTGACATTTGACCATTCACAGGTGGACGTCCAGAGAATGTAAACACTCACAATACATATCTGAAAAAAAAAAAACTATATTTTTGGGAAAATACAATGAACTGAAATCCTCTCTTCCAAAATAAAAGTCCAAAGCTGCTTCCGAATTTCCAGAAGCAGAGCTGAAGCCTACGCCTGGAAGTATTAATATTAAATGCTCTAGAAGCAAATGTTTTTGTCCATAAATAGGTTTATGAAAAACCTATAGGGGGATGGTGGGGGTGAATATTCACCTTCAAAATAAAAGTCTGTGACATTTTTGGACCCTGCAAAAATGAAGTGCTGTTGGTGTTGCACATAAATGTTGTTCCGTGAATATATTTCAGCAGCTGTAAGGGAATAAAATAAAAATGCTGAAAAAAATAAAAGTCAAAATGGCCAAAGTTGTGGATCATAAATATTGCTCCATAAATAAAAAGGAAGATAGGTGAATTTTTTTTTGGATGGGTTTTAGTGGCTCTGGCAATTTTGGACCCCTCAGAAATGAAGTGCTCTGGATGTTGTCCTTCATAAATGATTATTCCATAAATAGATATCAGGAAACATCAGTAGCTGCACGATGTAAAGATTCTGTTCTATAATAAAAGCCCAAAGAGATTTGGATCTAGATGTCTAGATGACGGAAACCCATAAAATTAAATGATTCGAATCTTGTTGATCATGAAAATCTCCAGAAAAACATTTCAGCAGCCAGAGGATGATAAAATGTAATGAAATTTCTCCTTCATAATAAAAGTCCAAAGGGATTTAGACGGATATTTTAAAGGCGTGGATGCTGCCTCGTAAGCACCCCCCCCCCAAAACAAAAAAAAATTAAACGGTCTAGATGTTCATTATAAATATATAAATATTTTTTCATAAACAGATGTCTGTACATTGAATGAAATACAATATTAATTCTCCTTCATAATAAAAGTCCTAAGGGATTTGGACAGATATTTTAAAGGCCTGGATGCTGCCCTGTAAGCCCCCAAAAAGAAATCCTCTAGATGTCCATTATATAGATTTATCCACAAATAAATTTTGAGAAATTGAGTGAATGAACGTCTGTCCTTCATAATAAAAGTCCCAAAATATTTGGGTGGATATTTTTAAAGGCCTGGATGAACCGAAAAAATGAAATGGTCTCGATGTCCCTTATAAATATTTCTCTTTTGAATACATTTCTAGAAATTGTGTGAAAGAAGGTGATGCATCTCTTTCATAATAAAAGTCCGAGGGGATTTCTGTATTTCTGACATTTTAGATGACCAGATATTGCGATATATAACCCACTCCAAAATGAGTGTAGGCCATTATAAAAATGACTCCATAAATAGGACATGTGAAAATTACCTTTCATAATAAAAGTCCCTAGGGATTTGGATGGCTGTGGCATTTGAGATGCCTCATTGTCAGCCCATCTCCTGAGCATTAAATAGGGGAAGTTGTTGTTCATGGATGTTGCTCCATAAATAGGTGCCAGTAAACGTCAGCGTGGTCAGAAATGTGCAGCGCAAGTCATGTTTGCAATGCAAAGCGTCCACCCACACATAGCAACACTCACACATCACACTCGCTCGGTGTGTTAATGGGCGGCCTGCTATTTTCTCGCTGTGCTTGACTTGTTAAGTAACTCTACATGTTTAAATAGCACGATGCGCCCTGTTTATTTATTTGTCAGCTTTATTATTTTTAACCGCAGAATGAAACAGATAGCCTTTGCTGCACGGTCAGTGCACTGCTTTGTGTTTGGCTCTCCTGTTTGTTTGCTTTGCATGTGAAATGGATCTTTTTAGTGGCAGTTATAGAGAATGAATGGCATTTATGATTATGGGTTTAGCTCTGACTTCAGAATCACCTGCAGTTTCCAAGTGTCTGCTTCTGCACTGAACGTGTCACAGCTCCACGCTTCGGCCGTCTGTCAGCTGCACGTCAGCGTCAATCTGTTCATGTTCATGTATCTGTGAGAAAAAGCAGAAAGGAGCTTCTGTATCTGCACGCCTGGCCCTCATGTGAGGTTAGCTGATCGCAACAGGCGTCGGGTGCTGGCTGCGTCCACTCTGAAGGCCAGCAGGAGAGGAGGGAAGAGGACAAATCTCTCATTCCTCTTCCCTTTTTCTTTTTACTTGGCAAAGCCGGCTCATGCATGGTGCACAGCCGTACGTACAACAGCGTGCTGCGTACACTCTCAAAAACAAAAGGCTGCTGAATGGTTCTTGATCTTGATCTAGATCTTAATCTTGAATTAGTATTGCATTAAATGGAGGTTCTGTACACTCACAAATTTATATTTGTATATATATATATATATATATATATATATATTTATATATATATATATATATATATATATATGTCAATGGTAGAGTATATCATTGTGTATGTAGACATATATTAGTGTATCATAGAGCATATGAGTACATCATTGTGTGTGTGTGTATATATATATATATATACACAATACTGTCTGTATAGTTGTATATAGAAATGGATATCAACGATTATAGGCTGTGTTTAAAGTTTGTATATAGATGTTTATTTTCGAGTGCATACATGTTGATCTAGATCTTAATCTTGAATTAGTATTGCATTACATGGAGGTTCTGTACACTCACAAATATATACATATATATATATATGTGTCAACTGTAGAGTACATTATTATGTATGTAGACATATATTAGTGTATTATAGAACATATGACTGAGCACATCATTGTATATATATATATATATATATATATATATATATATATATAGAGAGAGAGAGAGAGAGAGAGAGAGATAAAGATATATATATATATATATATATATATATATATATACATAAAATACTGTCTGTATAGTTGTATATAGAAATGGATATAAATGATTATAGGCTGTGTTTAAAGTTTGTGTATGTAGATGTTTATTTCCGAGTGCATACATGTTGATCTAGATCTTAATCTTGAATTGTTATTACATTATGTGGAGGTTCTTCACACTTTAACATGTTCCTCACAATCGCAAATTTCAGCATAACAATGGTTCTTTAAAGAACCATCTATTGAAAGGTTGTTTAGGAAGCCAAAAGTTCTTCTTTTATGGTTTTGCACCAAAGAACCCTACAGGTACCTTTTAAAGAGGGTGTAGAGAGCTGTGTTTATAGTTATATATATAACTGTGCATTATAGAGCATATGGGTCTGGATATGATTATGTATATAGGTGTTTATCATAGAATATGTAGATGTGTATATTATTATATGTCATATCATATATAGCTGTGTATATAGATGTCAATTGTAGAGCATATGATTGCGTATATAGATGTTTATTATAGAGAATATGACGGGGAACACAGTTTTGTGTAAGGATATATATTAAACAGTACATAGCTGTGTACATAAATGTATATTACAGATTATACGCTGTGTTTTTGACTGTCTGTCTAGTATATAGATGTTTATTAAATACTATATAGATATGTATATAGATGTCAGTTATAGAGTATATTGATGTGTATATTATGGAGTATTTGACTGTATAAACAATTGTGTATAAAGACTAATATATAAAGTATATAGCTTCATACATAAGTGTATATTACATATTATATGGCTGTATATTTGACTGTCTGTATAGTTCAGTGTATACATGTATATCATAGATTGTAGGCTGTGTATATAGTTGTGTATATACATGTCAATTATAGATTATATCATTGTGTATAGTATAGAGTATTTGACTCTATAAATAGTGTATAATGTGTATAACCACACATTGCTGTTTACATAAATGTATTTTATAGATTATATGGCTTTATAGTTGTGTATATACATGTACATCGTAGATTATGTACATATGTGTGTTTATTATCGAGTATATCCGCGTGTATATAGACGCCAATTGTAGAGTATATCGTTATGTATATTTTATAGTATTTGATTGTGTAAATTGTTGTGTAGAAATACATACTCTACATTATAAAGTATGTAGCTGCATAAATCAATGTATAGATTATATGGCTGTGGCTATCATAGTGTTTACGGTTGTGTATATGGCAATCAATTATAGAATATATGGCTGTGCGTATAGATTTATATCACTGCTGCCATGACAAAAAGCTCATATCTCAATTTTCATCATTTTTCAGTTTTTGCCATAATTTTAAAAAGCCCGTTGTTCTTTACATTGTGTGTAGATTTGATCATAAATGGACCAAAAGAAACGACCCAAAATTAGTTGGAAAAAATTCTGGTTCCATTGACTTACATTAAAAGTGAAGTAGGTTTTTCCCTTCTCCTATAAAGTTACCATTTTGGAGATGATGACAGTGACGGTATAGAGTATATGGCTTTCTATAAAGTTCCTTATATAAATGTAAATTATAGAGTATATTATTGTGTATATAGTTGTGTGTTATAGATGAAGAGATTGTGTATATATTTGTGTATAAAGGCAAATAATATAGAGTTAACAGCTCTGTGAATTAATGTATATTGCAGATAATATGAGCTGCTTGTATGAATTGCTTATATAGGCGCATATACAGATGCACATTGTAGAGCATATGGCTTTCTATATAGATGAATACAGATGTAGATCATTGTGAATATGATGATAACTGAGATCCTGTAATGATTATAACATATTTTCCTCTTGCCTGTCAGCAATGGTCAGACATTGCTCGTAAACAGTAAACAGTGCTACTGACCAGTATCATCCGGAGGTGTTTCAAAACCTGTTTAATGTCAAAATTGCCATAACTTTACCAAAGCTGTCAACTGTCAGCCCAAACATTCATGCACAGTTTTATATTATCATGCACTAGTAGATGTTACAGCGGCTCACTGTTCAACTGTCGTCTACGTAGCTTCTTCTAAATGTACATGTAAAATGATCTCATACAGAAACCATGACACTGTCTATTTATAGTGGATGATATTTACAAGGGCCTGCTCTTAATAAGCAAAGAACTAAAGAGCTAATTAAACAGACTTAATACACGAAATAAAGATGAGACGTGACCATTTTGAGTGGATTTGATTAGAATGGGCTCAACAGGAGAGCAAGGAGATCAGGTTTCCCTCCAGCGAGCAGAGCCGCGACCCTCGGCTCTACACCTGCCCTTCATCCGCTAACAGTACGCAGGTGCGTTCTTCATAATGGAAATGAATAATACAGCACTGCATTCCACTGCAGTGAATGTCTCTGTTGATGGTGCCCATGGCGCTAAATAGGATTCGGTAAGCTGAGAGCTGATTATATGGACGCGCTCTGTTTTTCTCTCTCTTTTTCAGTTTAATTTTAGAGCATGTACCTGTTTTTTTCCCCCGCAAACGTGCAGTGTCACCGGACTTAATGATACCTGACTAACAATTTTAGCACTTAAGTGTGTCATTTGTGACATTTTGTTAGCTGGTAGGAACCCCCCCAGTCCCCAGTCCCCCCCACCCCCCCTTTCATTTTAACACATTTCTATTTCGGCTTGGAACCTTTGTGTGAGCTACATAGGAAGGAGCCGTTTTAAATGCCAACATCTCCTCCAGAGCAATAATAAGTGAGATTAAATTGCTGTCTATGCTCAACAAAGAAATTGGAAAATGATGTTAGATTTTACTTTAACGTGAATTTTATCCACTTAGCAGATGGCAGCTGCGTGGAAGTGCACGCTGCCATTTTACATTTCCATAATTTGCTTCCAAAAAGCCACGAGAGATATATTTTTTGAGCGCAAATGTACTATTTGCCTACCCATTGTGGACGCGGCACTATTGTGCAGTCCTATGGGACGTGTGGGGGTCGGGCTGGGGGGGCTGGGAGGCCTGGTGGGCTGTGGGGGGAGCGGGAGGGGACCTTAAAGTGGTTCCTTCATCATGCTGTTGTGCCGTCTTTGTGGGTTTTGTGCCAGTGTACTGTACATATTTGTACATTTGCATGATTGCTGTTGTATTTTGCAGCTTTTTGTGTCTTTTTGGGGCCTTTCGGCATGACAAAGATGCTCCTTGAGAGGCCGTTCGTGTGTTTTGACGGCATTATTTCCCCAGTTTTCGAGGCAGGTGGGATTTTTCAGAGCACTTATGCTTCAGCAGAGCGTCTCCGAGTTGCTATTGTGTGCCACACCGATCCCAGGCAATTTTAAAAAGAGAAAAAAAGCAGAAATAACATGGAAAGTGGAAATAGTCACTGTGCACAATATCATAGGCCACCGTTCAGCATGATCAGGAATAAACGCAGCGTCCTCATACGCCGACGGCGGAAAACCGGGTAAACAAGAGCACGTCCAAGGCCACACGTGTTTGGAGACCCTTGAAATGAAACGTGTCCATCATCATAATCGTTAATTTGTGTTTATGCAATCTCGCCACACAAATCACATGAGGTACAAATAGTACCAAATTAAGAGAGTCTTTATTATGGACATTGCAATCAATTCATTAAACCCAATTATGTCATTACACATAAATTGGTGTCTGTCATGCCATTTAATTGTCAGACTGCATGCATAGCTTAACAGCAGCAATTTCTGATTGTTATGGGATGAAAGTGTTGCGCTAGAAAAAAAGCAAGACTTGAGATTTGACGAGTCCGAACAGCCAAAAGGTTCATTTAATATTTAGTTTAGGCTTCATTTCATTTATTTATCACTTCATTTCAAAGCGAAGTTCATACAAATAGCTATGAATCTAGGAATGAATTTATGTGCCATCGCTGTCATAACAAAACTTAGTAAAAACAATCCTTCTTGCCTTTCTCTATGTTGCTGTAGGGCGGCGTTATTTCAAATACATTTCTGGTCAGTGGGCATCTTCAAATGATGAACATTTTAATAATGCTAGTTATTGAATAATTTATAGTAGATATTATAGTAGATATAGTAGAAATTCATACATATTACTGAATAATGAATGCATAGTGGATACTGAATAGTTTATGGTATATATTGAATAATTGTGAGTACATTATGTAAAATTAATGGTAGATACCAAAAATTCATACTAGTTACTAAATAATGAATAGTAGATATTGAATAACAGCAGATATGAAATAATTCCTGCTAGTTTCTGAATAATTCATAGTAGGTACTAAAAATTAATAGTAGATATCAAATAATTAATAGTAGTTACAAAATAATTCATATTAGATACTGAAAAATGTATAGTAGTTGCAATATAATTCATAGTAGATACTGAATAATTAATAGTATTTACTAAATAATTCATGGCAGATACTGAAAAATTAATAGTAGTTACTAAATAATTTAGAGTAGATACTGAATAATTCATAGTAGATAGCGAAAATGCTATGTAGTAGATACTGAATAAGTCATAGTAGATACTAAAAAATAAATAGTAGTTACTAAATAACTCATAATAGATACTGAATAATTCATAATAGATAGTGAAAATGTATAGTACATAATAATTCATAACAGTTAGTAAGTCATTTATATTAGTTACTGAAAATTGTATAGTAGTTACTGAGTAATGTACTGTAATGATCCATAGTATATATTGATAGTATTTAATATAAGGAGATGAATTTATCATGATTTTAATATTAATTAGAGTCATATTAATATCTAAAAAGTAAAGGGTGCATTAACAGAGTAAAGAGGCTTAAACATGGAAGAAACTAAATAATTACTACCCCAATATAAATAAAGTAATAAGAGAAATTCTGTATACGTTTGGTTTTAAGGCCATATCTGCTTCTACTCTTTGATTTAATTATGACATGTAAGAGATGTAAATGGGCAGGTCAGAATTATTCATCAGCAGATTTGAGGACATGTAAGCAGAAGTTTCCCATCATAGTTCACACTTTAGATGAATTTCTGAATTATTGGCCATGCTGAGGGACGCTGCATACAGATGCAGTGTCTGTATATCAGGTTGAATGCATCCTTCAAAGAACCATGAAGTTCCTGAGGGGTGGTGGAAATACAGCAATCAATTCTGGCACATTTATGTTTCATGAACATTGTGTTGTTCAGCCAAACATGTCTAGCTAAATTAAGCCTGATTCATTTAGCTTATGATTTCTTTCTTAATTAATGAATTAACGAAAACCTTTTTAACATAACATCTGCTCTAATTAGTGTACAGTGAGGCAATTTCGCATAATTACACATACGTGTCTAACTTTACCCACTTCATATGGAATGCCACTATATGTAATTTACATGCTTTTATTTAATTTAAAGCTCTGATTTTCTGTCTTATTGTTAAAAAGTTGCAGTGCCGTGTG